>NC_058412.1:63646160-63738783 GCF_002201575.2 Neomonachus schauinslandi
GTGTGTGTGTGTGTGTGTGTGTGTGTGTGTGTGTGTGTGTGTGTGTGAAAGAGAGAGAGAAAGAGAGGTGGCGAGCATCAATCTATCAGGTTGGAGATAATCCTCCGTGTACCTTTAGTGACCTCCTACTTGTATTCAAATCATAGTATATATTCCAATTTGACAATGATCACCTGACTTCTTTGTCTTCAGAACTCTCAGTCTTCACACCTGACAGGGCTGCTATTGTTCTCGGAGCTCTTGGGGCTTCCTAGTCTTTCTCATCCACATAAGTAAGATTTGCCATTTTGAGTACCTTTTTTTAAATTAATGAGTTGGTGACATTCTTTAAAAATATATTTTCTACCTCTCTAGTCTCTTAAATATACTGAATATAACCTATGTCCTTTCTGATGACTGAGTCATTATAATGAGCACTCATTATAATACTGTAGATTGCTGAGGGACATAGAGCTATTAGCCCCTGCACTAAATGGCTCCTGTCTGTTGCACACTGCTTTTTTTTTTGGTATCTATTTTATAACTGCCTTTTCTGTCAATATTAGGCTATAATTTGTCATTGTGTCACCCATATGAGTCATTGCAACTAGTTACTTAAATGCCTTGTAACCTGAGAAAAAAGACAAACTTTCTAAAAGTGTATGTTGAAAAGAGGCAATAAAATATAATGAGAATCTGAAGATCTCTTCTTACAGTAAGTGCCAGAAATTTAATGTATAAATTTTGTGGTATGATGGATAAAGTGTGACATAACTTGAATCTGAGATAATTCTTAAGGTTGAAGAAAGCCTAAGAAAATAAATATGACATTAGTTCAACAATACATTGATCTAAGCAATCTGTTTAAACATAGCAGGAAAAAAGCCCCAAGTATTCACAAAGATGTGATTATTACGGTGTGATCCACGGACGCTTTTTACTCTTACTCCTTTCAGAATATTTTGATTTGATAGAGAGGTGGCAGAATCTAGAGACCACTTGGGATTGGGGTAGGAGTGACCAAATCAATTCCATGGTTTTGCTCCTCCTAGGTTAGTGGTAGTCACCAGTACTGAACTTGACTCACTCAGGAAGAATGGTGACCTTGAACATTACCAAGATTAGCACTAACACTGAAAGTAGATGTGGCAGGAGAAAGTGAAGTTTAGCAATGTCCAGGGGAAGGACCCAGGAGCAAGAATACTAATTAATTAATTAAACTAAATATTTATGTAAAACTTAATGTGTACTGGGCACTCTTCTAGATGCTGGAAATACAGCGGAAAACAAACTAGACAAATATCCCTTCCCTCATGAAAATTACAGTTGAACGGACAATACTCAAGATAAGATGGATAAATCCCATCTATGTTGTAGGGGGACCCTACTTAACAGTTGGAGGTAGAATGAAAAGGGTCTAGCACCCTTGAAATCTAGGCTGGATATCCAAGTGACAACCCAGAAGGCTAGGTTTAAGGCAGGGTTTTGATATTAGAGCTGGATTAAACAACTATAGATATACATACACAAAGTTTCCCAGGGCTGTCATAACAAATTAGCACAAACTTGATGGCATAAACAACCTAAATATATTTTCTCACAATTCTGGAAGCCAGAAGTCTGAAAACAAAATGTAGGCAGGGCCATGCCCCTTCCAAAGGTTCTAAGCAAGAATCCATCCTTGCCTCTTCCAGCTTCTGGTGGCTCCAGACATTTCTTGACTCCCAGCTACATAACACTAATCCCTTTGCCCATCTTCAAATTACTTCCTCTTTTCTTCCTATGTCTCTCCTCTGGGTATCTTTTATAAGGACATTTGTCATTGGATTTAGGGCCCACCCCACATCCAGGATAATCCCACCTCAAAATCCTTAATTTAATTACATGTAAACAACCTATTTCCACAAAAGGTCATATTCACACATTCCAGGTGTACTTATCTTTTTGGGGGACTACTATTCAACACACTATATTATATTAATGAAAATTCCTGAGACCATAAAATTCTTTGTAAATACCTGATTTTCTCATTGCATTATTACTATTTCTATTTTTATCATCTTCACTAGTCTCAGCTCCTGAAAGGCAAATATGATATTCATTTACACCTTTTCATCCCCAAATCCTACCTCGGTCCTTCACACATATAGATACTTAATTTATTATAAATATGCCAATAAATTAGTGAGTTTTCCACATAAACTCTTTATTAGAGTTAGAGGTTTTTGGATGTAAGCAAACAAAATTGATTTTAGCTAATCGAAAACGGAGGAAATAACAACAAATTGGATTGGGGTAGTTCCCAGAATCAAAGAAATAGCTAAAGAACCAGGTTTAAAAAAGAGAAAGACCCAAGGCAGCACTGGGAATCCGGATACTATGTGCCAGTGCACAATTTCCTCAGGGAGCTGTGCTGGCACTATGCTGTCCAAAACAGGAAATACTACAAAAAGTTAGCTATTTAAATTTTCATTAATTAAAATTAACTAAAACTAAAACTTAGTTATTTGGTTATAGTAGCCACACTTCAAGTGCTCAGTCAGGTCTCATGTGACTAGCAGCTATTATATTCAATAGCACAGATGTATAATATTTCCATGACGGCAGAAATATCTTTTAGAAAGCACTGTGCTAGAAAGAATCAGCCTCTTACATGAATCCACTCCATCCATTTTTCCATCCCGTGTCATGCCACTGAAAATTAAAATTCTGGAGAGAACTCCTTTGGCTGAGCCTGAGTTATGCATCGACCATTTTATGAGGATTGTACAGAACACATCAATGGAGAGCAATACCCAGACTACACATAATATAGAAGACATAATTTCTCCAAAGGGAATTGCAGCTCTAATATTAGAAGAAGCAGGAGTGGAATCTGGGTGACAAAGAAAGAAAAATGTGTACTATATATACCTAGTCTTTCATGTTCATATATTCACTGTAATTTTAATATGAGAATAAAGATGGCATTGCCAGATATTCTTCATTTGTCAGTTAGCTAATTACAACAGAAGGCAACCTCTTTAAAACACCCGTTCCCTAGACAGGCATCTGGGCTGGGGTATGCAGAGCTATTTGATGACATGCCAAAAATCCTGTCAGGTAGGGCAGAAACAGAAAGAGCCTTGGAACCATTTGCCTGGTCTCTTTATGTGTGAATTATACTTTCCTTTAAGCCCAGTCTGGTGATAAAGGAATTGAAAATTCTTATCAAGTTTGGCAAGGCTAGCACTGAGGGCTTCAAAGGGTCACTTTTTATTATGCAGTAGCCTTCAGCTTAAGCAGGGAAGGAGGAGGGAAAAAGGTTTTTTTATCAGTACATAGCACCACCAATACATTCATTTTCACTACACAAACTGCCTTTGTTCAATATTTCTAGCTTGATTTATGATTGCAGATCATATCTCATAGTTCCTTGTGGTCTGATGGTACCATGCATGCAGGAAACAATATCTAAACCGTAAACTGGTTGCAGCATGAATTTCACAGTCAATCTACCAAAAATTCAGCACATCTCTCTCTACCAAGGTTTGGACGAGAAAAAAGCAGTCATCCAAGGCATGAAAATACTAATCAGAAATGGAGATTGGGCTGGGAACCAAGAGCCTGCACTTTGGGAATAAATGAAACAATAAATGAATGGTAATTATTCACTGTCATGAAGGTCACCAAGTTAGATGTTAACTCTCAGTTTTTGCTTTCTATGCTAATTTTGGAGCCTTTCATGTTGAGGAGAGGTTCATATTTGCTAGCTGTTTGCAGCTATTATGATGTGCTCTTCATCAATGTTACATAGTGGAAATAATGTCTACTCTATATTTGGCTCTATGGGACAGGCCTAAAATTAGCACTGGAAAATCACCCCTGGACTCAGTAGAACTGATGAAGATGTTTATTTTCAGGGAAAACCATAGCTAGAGGAAAGCTTTTTTTTTTTTTTTTTTTTTTTAAAGATTTTATTTATTTATTCATGAGAGACAGAGAGAGAGAAAGAGAGGCAGAGGGAGAAGCAGGCTCCCAAGGAGCAGAGAGCCCGATGCGGGACTCGATCCCAGGACCCCGGGATCATGACCTGAGCCGAAGGCAGACGCCCAACCATCTGAGCCACCCAGGCGCCCGAGGAAAGCTTTCTTGTGTAAAGAAATAAAGAGCAGTCTACTGCTGAAGACAGCTTAAGGACAAAATCAAAAAGTCAAAGAAAAAAGGACCCACATCTACTGGGCCACAGAAAACCAGAGTAGGATGCTTCTGAAAAAAAAAATCATTACTCTTCCCAGTCCCCCACACACCATAATCTCACATTATCCCACTTAGGGGTGAAGGGGTTTTACAGAAAATTATTTAGCATACATTTACCGCATAAGGGACTGTAAGGTCCAAAATCCCTGGTCAGGTTTGCAGAGGAGTGATTTGTAACTCAGTCCTTAAATGGGTTTCACTACCAGTCTCCTTCTTCATGGTCTCTAAGACCCAGGTATGGCATAAAGAGAACACAGGCATCATTTCTTACATCTCAGAATGAACCGCTTGTGAGCCAGATATGGAAATACAGAGTTGATTCCAGAACAAGATAGTTTTTCAGCCCTAGCACCCCTGGGAAGTTGTACAGTAGAAAAGCTTTTACTTTCTAACATTTTCATTATCTTATATTTATTTTTATTATTTTGATTTTGCTTCATTACACCGATTGTGGTGGCTACCTTTGTCTATTATGACTGTTATCTAGCTCAGCTTTCCCAAAGACCCATGAAGAGCCTCTTCTTCATTATATATGCCCCAAAGGTAAATCCACTTAAAAATGAGTTTTAACAAGCAATTCTTACCCTGACAAATAGTTCTCTCCTCTTGTTACCGGGAAAGATAAACCAGAGTAGAGCAAATCTAAATAGGATGTTAAAATGGGATGTTTCTGATTGCCTGCTCTGGGGAAATGCTCAAGGTACATTTTGGAAATGTGCCTTCATTACGGAAAGTGGCAGTCAGCACTGCTGACGAAAGTCCTTTAGCTTTCACTCTCTGACACATGCTAATTCCTGGGATCATGACTTCCAGACTGTTGACTCAGTGCTCTCTGCTTCTAACACTCCCCACAAGAAGTTACTAGCACAATTACAGGGTGTGGTAGTTTATTCTATCAGAATTTTGCTGGCTATCTTTAAGAAATATCCAAATAAAATATTTTAGTTTAAAAAATAAGAACCAATGGCAAATCATTTCCATTCATTTATTTTCCCAGTACCTAAGGAGAAAGAGAAAGGAAGAGCAGAAAGGAAAATCAAAAGTAACTGACAACTGGGTCAGGAATGTGACATACATTGTCTTTTTCATCCTCCCAGCAACTATTAAACCCATTTTACAAATGAGGAACCTGAAGTTTTGCAAGGTTAACTCACTTGCTATGAAACATAACTAATATGATTACTACAACAGGCTTTTCACAATTTTTGCTGCCTAAAATTCTGGAAAGTAGAACTCTGGACTTTCTGGCAGGTTGAATGTGGGGACTGAGAAGGAGGACATGAAGGAAGAACTCAGGGAAGCATTTCCAAAGGGCCTCATGTTGTCAGGATGCGAGTAGATGTCATGCACACATACAAGAGGAGTTGTCTTCAAATGAGTTTGGACTTTATCAAGATTTCTTGGGCTTGAAATGCTAATGTAACTATGACTTTCCAAGAAAGTGATGGTGTATGTAGGGTTTCAAAACGTATACTACCTTAGATCACAAAGGATCTCAAAGGCTCAGTGTTATATAGTTCTACTCTGAAAACCCCTGTACTAAGTTGCCCAGAAATTGTGCTCATTAAAACATACACAAAGAAAACAATTCAAATGTTAGCTTGGGGTAAAAGGCAAACTTACTGTCTTCTTTAAAGCAAAAAAAAAAAAAAAATGGTTTTCCTAAATTTTTATTAAGTTTTCAACTGAGACTTTTAACTATGATAGTAACTAGGAAGTTTCTAAATATCCCAGCTCTCCCTTTTTCTGGATGTATGGAGGGAAATACAACCCTGCTCACTTGAAGCTAGGTATAATTGTGTAATTTGACTAATGGCATGGAGGAATTAGCAGTGTGTCCCACTCGAGTCAGAAGCTTTCAAAATCTGTATGGGCTTTGTCATGTTCTCTTTTCCTGTGATGATGACTGGACATGAGTCATAACAAATCTTCCTTCTGGGCTTGATGTTCCAGATTGAAGAAAAGAGCCCCTGGCCAACACTTGATGGACAAGTATTAGATAGATAGATAGATAGATAGATAGATAGATAGATAGATAGATAGATAGAGAGATAGATAGATAGATAGTTCTGAGTCACTGAAATTTAGTCTATCTGATGAATATAACTTAGGTAGCATGCCATAGTATGAAAACGTCATACAGAAAATAAGAAATGACAGTATCAAGCTTTCATTGTTATTTGCCGACTTGGTGAATAGTTGCCAAATTCATTCAACCCTCTTCAGAGTCTCTGTTTGGGAAATTAATAAATGCCTTACTTATAGAATTGTTCTGAGAATCAAATGAGAATATCTAAGGTGTAATTTGTAAGCTATAAAGCACATTACTTGTAAAAGGTCTTATTATTTTTTTAAGATTATTTATTTATTTATTTGACAGAGAGAGAGACAGTGAGAGAGGGAACACAAGCAGAGGGAGTGGGAGAGAGAGAAGCAGACTCCCCGCTGAGCACGGAGCCCGAAGCAGGGCTCGATCCCAGGACCCTGGGATCAGGACCCGAGCCGAAGGCAGACGCCTAACGACTGAGCCACCCACGCGCCCCATAAAAGGTCTTATTCTTTTTTAAGTTTTAGATGTGATGAAAAATCTATAAACAATTAATATCATATTCTATTTATATTTTTGTGGTTCTTATCAATTTTAATATTAGCGGCCAGAGGACATAATTTACACCCTTATTTTAGTTTACCTATGTTCTATTTGTCTCAGACCTTAATAGGAATCAATCATATTATTTAGTTACCTTCAACTATAGCAAATATAAATGCCATTTATACTTATTTAACCTTATCTGGCTACTAATTATTAAATTATAAAGGCACAAAATGATCATAAAAAGAACTTGTATGTTCCAAATATATCTTTATCTTTATTCTAAGTTCAACTCATTTTCCTAATTCCCACTATACACTGATTGTAAGTAAATTTCCCCTAATAGCTGCATTCACTAAGAAACAAAGCTAAAGAAGAGGATTGATAGGAAGTAGGAAATGCATGGCTCTGACTGTCCAGAGTAGCCACAAGGCTATCTAATCAACACTTTACTAAAGTGGAAGGAACAAACTAATAATGAAATAAGTATTTCTACAGGGAGTGCTTTACTGTCAGGAAGAACTCAGTCATGTTCCCTTCAGAACTACCTCCTTCATAGTCTCTCCAACACTTCTCTATTCTGGGTCTTCTGTATCACTTGGCCTGGAACACTGTAATGTACCCTAATGGGACTTCTTATCTTCAATCACTTCCTTCCAAATATGTCCACATTTGTTCCAGTTATCTTTTTGTTCCATTAAAATATGATGATAGCCATGTTACTTTCTTCCTCAAAAGAATTTAATGGCCCCAAAACATTTAATTGCAGAGGGACTAGAACCTACCTAATCAGCCTAGCACTTCAGATCTTGCCTGTCTGGGTAAATAAGGTGAAAAGTAATTCAACTCCATCTTACTGATGTATGGACAGCTCCTTACTCCATTCTTGAATTCAGTAGCACTGTTAAAAATTTAACTTTAATGCACACCTCTAATCCATGAGGATTGAGGCTATCATGAGCATAGCTGGACCACTTCTCTCTGCCAGGGAGGTTGACAGGAACTGGCTGATGGACAGTGTTTGCTGCCCTGCCCTCCCACTAATATTCCTCTGACCCCTTCTTAGAACTTGAATAAAGGCATCAGAATCCATTATATCATGAACAGAATGTCAATTTCGGAAGCCCAATCCTTTCTTGGATCTAAACTTACCCACAGACAACCAAAAAAAAAAAAAAAAAAGAGGAAGTATTTCTTCCAGGTCTGGGAAATATGAATTCCTAAGGAAGAAAATAGTATTGCAAGTCCCATAATCCTATGTATATTGCTTTTAAAATTTGATAGAGGCCTTAAAAGGATACACAACAGTCTGATCAAACTTGCAAAGAATGCAGAATCCTTAATAGAGTCAATTATGCAAATTGCCTGCTAATGAAGTTTAATGTTTGAACATGTCCAAAGAAAGAAGTTGCTTGCTACTCAGTTCCATCCCTGCTATCTGGCTCCCAAGTAGTTCCACCCAATGCAAAGCACTGAAGGAAGATCAGATGGTGAGAGGAAGGGAGAATACCTGTATTTCTTCTGCTCTCTCTTTTTGCCTCCTGTAGTATGTTTCTACAGTGACTATATCATTTCCATGGGTCCTTGATAGTCCCAGCTTCCATGACTCAGGTCCCATCAGCTAAACCTCATCCCAATTGAGTTTTCTGGCTCTCACCAGATGAACCTCACTTCTAAATTCTGAAAAAGTATCCTCCTAGCCCTAGAAATGGTAGCTACTTCCTCAGTAACACTTCATTTGGGTTCTCCATTTTGTGATCACTTATGTAATCTATTAACTGCTTTAAATTCCCTTTTATTAAAATACATAGAATGGTTTTAATGCCTTGGGCGGACGCTGACTGATACAAAGAACGTCCATTAAAAAAAAAAAAAAATCAGCCTCAAAAACAAACAAGATTGGCATAGAAGAAATCAGTATCAGAGTCAGAGCGACCATTCAGGCAAATATTCAGGGATGTGGTCTCTCTTATCCTAATGGCAGCCCTTCTATAAAGAAATGGGTGAAGCAGGCATTCACACTCTCCTTGTCTAGATTCAGTAATGCTGTTAAGCTATCCTCACATTATAATTTTGAAGCTCATGTAGTTTCGTCTACACAAAGTATACTAACCAGTGGATACAAATGTCCTATCCTGGTAATGCTTTATTTTCATTTTATGTATTTTTTAAAGATTTTATTTATTTATTTGACAGAGAGAGCTACAGAGGGAACCCAAGCAGGGGGAGTGGGAAAGGGAGAAGCAGGCTCCCCGCTGAGCAGGGAGCCTGATGTGGGGCTCAATCCCAGGACTCCGGGATCATGACCTGAGCTGAAGGCAGACGCCTAACGACTGAGCCACCCAGATGACCCTATTTTCATTTTAAATTTTTTAAAAATCCTTCAAGTTTCAACCATTAGAACCTGAAAGACTGGTAAATGTGAGACTGCCCATGAAAGTTTGATATTCCTCTTCATACACCAGAACATCAGAATTCTGAACCCAAAGCCTAAAAACCCAAAGCCTAAAACACAGACAATTCCCCTAGCCAACAAATGCTTATCTAGCTGACCAGCCAGCCTTCCACAGGCTTCAACCAGCTAGGATGCTGCAATGTGTTCCTTAACTAGAAATTCTCTAAGTGAAATGTGCCCTACTTCACTCACAGAGAAGTTTTGAAAATAAAATGAGGGGCGCCTGGGTGGCTCAGTCGTTAAGCGTCTGCCTTCAGCTCAGGTCATGATCCCAGGGTCCTGGGATCGAGCCCTGCATCAGACTCCCTGCTCTGTGGGAAGCCTGCTTCTCCCTTTCCCACTCCCCCTGCTTCTGTTCACTCTCCCACTGTGTCTTTCTCTGTCAAATAAATAAATAAAATCTTTAAAAAAACAAAATAAAATGAGATTATACATGTAAAAACACTCTTTGAATATTACATAGTCATAAAAAAGGATGAGATCATGCCATTTGTGACAATATGGATGAAACTAGAGGGTATTATGCTAAGTGAAATAAGTCAGAATGAGAAAAAAAATACCATACGATTTCACTCATATGTGGAATCTAAAACAAAACAAAACAAAAATAAAAAACAAAAACCCACTGAATAGAAAACAACAAAAAAAGCAGCAGCAGACCTATAAATACAGAGAACTGATGGTTGCCAGAGGGGAGGGGAGTGAGGGGATGGACAAAATGGGGAAGGAGAGTTAGAGATACAACCTTCCAGTTATGGAATGAGTAAGTCACAGGAATAAAACACACAGCATGAGGAATATAGTTAATGATACTGTAACAGTGTTCTATAGTAACAGATAGTAGCTATACTTGAGCACAGCTTAACATATAGAGAAGTTGAATCACTATGCTGTATACCAGAAACTAAGTAACACTGTGTGTCAACTATACTCCAATAAAAATTTTTTTTTAAAAATGCACTCTGAGTTACCAAAGATAATAACAGAAATCATAAAGAAGTGTGTTGACATTGACTTTTCGCTCAACATAATACCCTCCAGTTCTATCCACGTCATTGCAAATGGCAAGATCTCATTCCTTTTGATGGCTGCATAATATTCCATTGTGTATATACCACTTCTTCTTTATCCATTCATCTGTCGATGGACATCTGGGCTCTTTCTATAGTTTTGCTATTGTGGACATTGCTGCTATAAACAATGGAAGTAAAGGTACCCCTCCAGATCACTACATTTGTATCTTCTGGATAAATACCTAGTAGTGCAGTTTCTGGGTTGTAAGGTAGCTCTATTTTTAACTTTTTGAGGAAATTCCATACTGTTTTCCAGAGTGGCTGTACCAGCTTGCATTCCCACCAACAGTGTAAGAGGGTTCCCCTTTCTCTGCATCCTTGCCAACATCTGTCGTTTCCTGACTTATTAATTCTAGCCATTCTGACTGGTGTGAGGTGGTATCTCATTGTGGTTTTGATTTGTATTTCCCTGATGCCGAGTGATGTTGAGCATTTTTTCATGTGTCTGTTGGCCATTTGTATGTCTTCTTTGGAGAAATGTCTGTTCATGTCTTCTGCACAATTTCTTGACTGGATTATTTGTTCTTTGGGTGCTGAGTCAAAGCCAGAACATTAACTGTAACATTAGGGTAGGAGTATATTTAAAAAGAAAAAAGGAAGAGCATATTAAATATAAGAAGAACTATATTAAAGTCCAATTTGGCATCCTACAGAATACAAGTGACTTAGGATAGTATGTGGGCATATAAAACTTGTTATTAAGTTTCCGTAGAGAATAAAGAGTTTTATGGAGAAAAAAAAAATGTAAATAGAAAAAATACATAAATCCATATCAATTAATTACAAAGCTACAAATATTTATTGGTTACTTCAAATACATGATAAGCAAACAGAAACACAAAGTGTACTTTCAAGGAATTCAGTGTAATAAGGAAGATAAATGTAAATACAAGTGATTATATGGCAATATGAGAAGGACAATAATAAAAAAAATAAGTACAAGATATAGAAGAAGGACAGAAAAGTGAATAATTACATTTACTTTGGGATTTCAAGGAATATCTTCAGAGGATATAATGCCAGGCCATGATTTTGATGAATTGGTTGGCTTTCTCAGGTAGATGGATAGTAGAGAAGGCAGAATTCCACATAGAAAAAAAAGGTATACAAAGGCATAAAAGTATGAAATCACATGGCACTTTCAGGGAATTATAAGTAGATCCATATATGGGGAACAGAGTTTGTGTATACAGTAATACAAGAAGGGAAATGAGCGAGACAGAGAGGTTGCAGGGGTCACAACATGAGTGGCTGAATATTAAAAGCCAGTAAACTTTTGCCTTCTATGTTTAGGCAATCAGATGCCACAAGGTTCTACATAGTGGAACATTATCAGATTAGTGTGTTAAAAAGGTGACTTTAAGACTATGTAGAGAATGGACTGGGGTGAAAAGTAATAAGGGGCAACATAACTAGTTACACATATCCAATAAATTTGAATAATGCACACCCAAAGCTTTTACTCATGGTAGGAAACTTATGACCTCAATCAACTGGGCACCCGAAGAGGGACCACAGGTTAAAGAGTAGAAATTCTGCCTCCCCAGCATCACCCTGCATGTCGGAATTCTAAGCCTCTTCTTCCCTTCTTCGCTGTATCTGCCATTAAACTAGATCCATTTTCATTCCTCTGAGGCAAAAGCATTGCCATAATCCAACTAATGTCATGTCCAGATATGAAATGGGATAAACCCAACCAGGCACACCCAGGACTTTGGTGTACCTCTGCCAAGCATATGGAGAGGACAGGAGACAGAGGGTGGACAGAAGTGATGTTGGAAAAAGCAATGAATGAAGAAAGTTGCTTATTTCACAGTTAAGAATGAATAGCAAGAGGTTAATGTGAGTCCCTCTTGGCAAGAACATGTGCATCCCTAGTTACACCCATGGTGTGTGGCACATAGCAGTATTTCAATAAATGTGGAAAGGAAGAAAAGACTGATAAAAATGAGAATGAGAGCGTGGGAAGGAGGTAGGAAGGAAAGATAGAAGGAAAAGGGGAGGGACGGAAGAAGAAAAAGGAGGAGGGAGGGAATAAAAAAAGGAAGAACAGGAGGGAGACAAAGAAGAGGAAAGGAAGTGAAATAAAAGGAAAATATCACTTGGGGGATTTACAATCATTCTGGCAAAATACATTATCTAAATTCATAAAGGGACAAATTCTGAAAACTAAAAAATCTAAACAGGCTTCATTTTACTTATAAAATCATGATTAAAATCAGATTATTTTTCTCAAGTCTAAGGTTTCCATGATAAACATAGATGTTGACAGTTTAGCCCTCAGGGAAATTCAGGAAGCCAGGAATTGCTCACTCAGCTGTGACACCAATGACAAAGATCTAAAAAGACTAGAACATTTGGTGAAGGAAAAAAAAAATCACTGGATTCATGAACACTTTGATTTGATCAACAGTATTTTCTGATATGCAGAGAACACATGTCAGAAAGATGGACAAGATCAGCTCCCAAGAGGCTGAAGACATCAGTTCTGAAACCTTCCGGCCACTTCACCTTGGCTTGCCTTGGCTGCTTGTTAGCAATCCCATATGTATGCATTAATGTTGATAGAAGCATAATTTGTACAGTGTATATGTTAAGGAAAATATCAGACTGAATCACTTCCTCTTCACTTCAGATTGCTGTATCAGCAGTAGAAGCCATCCTCAGCTGCCTGAAGTTTGGAAGAGTAATTTTAGTTTTGTTTGTGTTTCTAATAAGCTTGGGACCCTTGTGAAGAAAGTTAAAAGCTTCTGAGTAAATGTTCCTAAATCTTTTTGTCATTTTAAAATTCAATACTTTGGGAAATCTGAGTTGTACAACAGGTCAACTTCAGAAGAACTAAATTTACAGCTTTCTACTCAGTACATTTTCTTTACAAGTCTACTATATCAAGCTCATCAACCTGTAGATAGTTTTAGAGCCTTCTGCAAAAAACTAATTTACAATATTGAATGGGTTAGGTACTGAATGCCCTGATCTTGTATGTCTGTCCATCGTCTGAAACTTATTTTAGAAGAGGAAAGTGTTACATTCAGTCCTCTCTGAAAATAAATTTGAAGCAGGCAATTCTTATTTCTCTTTTTGTTTCAATCCCATTTAACCAGCGAAGCAATTTACTGTAGTATTTAAGAGCACAGACTTATACTTGGAGAGCCTACATTTGAATCCCAGATTTGTCACTCACTAAGGTGAATAATGTTGGTCTAAGTTACTAATCATATCTGTACCTTAGTTTTCTCAACAGTAAAATGAAAATAGTAATACTACCTACATAATGTAAAGCATCATTGGGAACATTAAATGAGTTAACCCATGGAAATTTCTTTTACAGTGCCTGGCACACAGTAAGCACTCAATAACTATCATGTATAATAATAATACTTATCACTATTATTATTAATACTCAATACCATTTTTGCCAATCCTCAGCTGCTAATGTCCCTACTTTCTCATACACTAAGTTATGTTTGCTTCCAAATTCTGACTCTCTCTCAGCTCTAACCTAATTTGACATTTCCAAAAATTTTTATATTTTAATGCAGTACACATACATTTAACTCCTCTCTCAATCTCTCTTTTACACATACATACAAACACACAACTTTTCACAAAACAATATTTATCTCTTATGAATATGATGAAATCGATATGTTCTATTTTATTCTATTCTGTTCTATTTAAAAAGAAATGCTAATCATGATCCATTAAATTGATTTCATAACCTAGAAACAGATCATGGTCCATAATTTGAAAAACAATTTTCTAGAGGACAAGTGCTAAACAGAAAAACTGCTATATTTTTAAAAGGTGACATTAAGTAATAAGTTAGCCCTAGGAGAACAGATTTGTCTGTTATCAGAGGCCTAAAAGGACTTAACCTAAAAGAAATGTCTGGGAGTGATGGGTAGGTAGGAGAGATACTGCACTAAAACAGATTCACTTCCATTCCCTAAATCCATGTTAACTATGTCCCATTCCTGAGTCTGGTAAGTTCTTCTACCAACAACTATGTCTGCAATATCTGTTCATGATTCTGAACAGAGCATTAAAATAAGAGATACACGCATGTCCATGAACAGTCCACCAACAATTTAAAAGAAACATATAATTTGTATGGTGTGTAGTCTTAGAAAAGGCTGACCAGAATCAACCACTTAAAAAAAAAATGACAATGCCAGAATGGTCTTGTGACTGAAAGCTAATGGCTTCTTACTGATGGAGTTTTCTGAATATTCTGCTAGAGCAGTACAAAATAATACTGTATCTACAGGATAAAATTAGACAATTGCTTAGTCAATCCTATTTAGAAAGTAAGATAATGTATTATTTGCTTCCATGACAGTAAAAAAAAAAAAGGATTTCTAATTTTGCCACCAGTATATGTTCACAACCTTTTCTTGTTCAATGAACCTCTTGGCAGCCTAGAGAAGTCTATCAACCCCATTTCAGAATAATGTTTCTAAATACATAAAATCAAAAATGGGATTAAAAAGTAAGCTAATTATATTAAAATATTGAACTATTTATGGGGCCCTTGAAGGTCTCTGAAACCCAGGCTGAAAACTACATGGCTATGACAAATATATATATTGATTTATTTTCCTACTCTGCTCAAGCACTTCCTTGAAGAGAGAAATGAAAGAACTTACTCTTCAATAAAGCAAATGTTATCTACTAAAATTTAAAGTAATCAAGATTGCGTTGTTATTCTTTTTTTTCTTATGTCAGGGCAATATGTTCAAATTTGAAGGTAAAAATCACATTTCTGCAGAATGCATTCCATTAGTAACACTGTAACACACTGTTCATGTTGTTTGGATAAATCTATTTACTATGTCAATACAAAATGATCTTTAAATGAGTAAGCTTTATATTTTTCCTATTAATAAACTATAGTCTTCAAAGTATTTCATTAAATAAAATATTTTAATCAATCCAAAAAGAGAAAGGGGGGGAAGGAAGGAAGGAAGGAAGGAAGGAAGGAAGGAAGGAAGGAAGGAAGGAAGGAAGGAAGGAAACAAGGGAGGGAGGAAGTTCTGAGGCAGACACCTGCCCAGACTCCAAAAAGTGAAAGAGGATGCGGGCTTGGACTGAGCCATGACTAAGAAACAACCAGAACTGCATTTGGAAGTACACCTGAATTCAGTTGAAATGAACGCTACTATTCTTAATTGCCTAATAATTCAGATGAATCCAGGAGATTTCAAGGCTTCTAAATTAATCTTCTGGTTTTCTATGTTCAAACAAGGTTTTTTCCTCCTTCAGGGTATTTTTATTTTATCTTTATATTATGTTTATCTTTCATTGCTAGAAAACTTTGTAACACTATGACTTGTATATTAAGGTCATCTTGTTTCTGAAATATCAATCACAAATGTTGCTCAAATGAATTTCTCTCTGCTAGTGATGAGTCTTTCCTATAGTCTTGCTAACTTGCTGGAAACGAATGACAGACAGGTCTAAATGACAGAGACTAGAATTGAAATAAACAGAAGCAAATATTAAAACACAAAAAATAATAAAAATTTAAAACATTATCCAATTGCAGCTTCCAGTCAGTATGCAGCAATCTAACTCATTTATTTCCATGATATTCCTAAGTGAAGTTATATAATCTGAAAGCACAGATTCATTTCAAAATGAGAAAAAAATCAACCCAACAATTCTCTCTACTTTCATATTTACAGTCAATTACATGAAATATTCAAGCAGGAAATTACCCCAGAATCTAAATCATCCATAAATAATTCAAATTGTCATCTTTTGGCAGATCCTCTGAAAGCAATGTTTTTATCTGGGAAACAACTGAGAAGTTTAATATAGGAGAACATATGTATATGGAGAATACACCCACAGTGTTTTACAATAAAGCCTGTCATGCTCCCATGTTCCTAAATGATGTTCCTGATGTACAGATTCAGAAACGGACATTCTATTTAGAGCCAGTTATTAGCAGGTTAGAGGGCTTGTCTTACTTAGCATAAAGGCATCTAACAGAGTTCCAAATGTTAGATGGCATTTACAGTAGTAATTTTATGATATTGTTCAAAAAAAGAAAGTAGTTTATTTTGAACATTAGGCTAATTGATTAATGTCCACCTATGAAAGTGACTCATTGAGTGTCTAATATCCATCTGTCACTCTATTTGGTGCTTTACAAGAAAAAGGTAAGATAAAACACAGTCCTTACCACAAAGAAGCCCCATTATACTTAGGGAGAGACATATGCAAATAAAAAAATGAGCTTTACATAAAACCATATGATCTATAACAGCTTGCATTGTAAATTATATTACAATTAAATGCCATATTTCAAAAAATGCACCATATCTTTGCTTAAACTACTTGTGTTGTAATAAAACCTTCCATTTGATAATTTTTCAATCTTTTTTCACTATCACCTAAGGTAGGAGAAAGAATAGGAACATTAGTTCAGTTGTCCTCATGTCAAATATTTGTCATAGCTTAAAATCAGCTATCTATATAGCTGTAAGGTTTTAGCCAAAAGGAATACAGATATCCAGTTGAATGAAACTGCCTCATGCCATACTGGGTTATGGTTAATTAGACCAAAATCATGGAGAAGCTGGTTTTGTAACCATGGAAGGGCATACAAAATTAAGCTTTATAATTCATAATGATTTATCTATTAAATATTGATTGAAAAGTAAACTATGTATTGGCATGTGTCCTAATGCCTGAGATACAGAGATGAAATAAAATTCACAGGGCACAATGAAAGATACAAACATGTATCTTAGTAAAAATAAGTACTATAATAAATGTATTCTAATATTTTATATATTCTGGGAGCCACAGGAAAACACAACTATGAAGGGTTAGAGGGTGGATAGGAAAATGAAGGAGGTTTCATTGAGGTTGTAATATTTGAGGTGGGTTCTAAAAGGTAATTTAGAAACTGCATTCTAGGATAAATGGAAAAGTATATCTAAAGACACAGAGGAGAAATGGCATGACAGGACATCAAGTTTCAGCACCAGTCTGTAAAGAGCTTGGAAATCATCACTCCCACCCTTACAATAGAAAAAGCTAGAGAACTGAAAATCAGTGACTTTTCTTGCACTCAACAGAGATCTAAGGTCTCAAGGCAAACTGCCACCTGCTCCCCTCATCCAGAGAAATAGGAACACCCAGAGTCCGAGCTGAGATTTGCTTCCCTGGAGAAGAAGCCACTACTGGAACCAGAATTTGGTAGGAACACTTAAACAGTAATTTTGAGGAACTGCTGGATGCTCAGTATAAATTAGCTTTAGAGGACAATCTTGGTGCTGCAATCTTAGGAGGGCCTCAGACTTTTGTGGCCTTTACCTCCAGGAATACTGCTAGGCTCTCACAGTGAAAATGCAAGAAAGATTCCCTTGTGTCTCTGGCAGAGGGGAGGAGAAGAGAATATTTGTGAAATAAGCCCAGAACCTCCTTTATAGCAAACGCCTGCTTTCTGAGTGAAAAGATTTGACAAGAGCCTTATTTCAGCTGGAAAGAGGGAACTCCTCCCAATTCAGCCCCCTCCTGCCTCTACCTCAACTAGGGTTAAAAAAAAAAAATGGTCAATAGGGGTCAGAGCTTCAAGGAAACAGAGTGGTTCTTATGCAAACCAACAGAATGTTGCTGCCATAGAAAGGAATAAGGAATTGGGGGTAAGAGGAGCTAAAAGCCTTCAGAAACACTTGTGAAGTCCACAGCCCCATGAGCCCACTAAAACCCTGAGATATAATGAGAAGATTACAGAATATTTCCCACCCCTAACACCTTATCACTACATCATCAGAGATCCATTATAGCAAGAGTCGATAACAGCTCAAAAAGCAGAAAAGTACAGAATTCCTCTGAGGAGCAATACTTAGGGAAGCTCAAAGTCAAGAGGATATAAAAACAAGGACAAAAGAGAAGCCAAAGCCTCTAGCACCTATACCTACAACAAACATTAAATACAGCGCAACTCCTACATCAACATAAATCCTCACACTGAAGGCCCATTTACTCAGGTACTATTATCTGATACAACATGTTCAAGTGGTAACAAAAAAAAATTACAAGTCATGCCAAAAGGCAAAAACAAAAAACAGAGTCTAACTAAGCTAAGCAATCTCCAGAACTAGCACCATAAGTGACTTAGATATTGAGATTATCAGAGAAAAAATTTGAAATGTCTTATTAAAGTATTAAGGGATCTAATAGGAAAAGTGGACAAAATACAAAAACAGATTGGAAAGGTGAGCAGAGATAGAAATTCTAAAAATCAAAAGTAAATGCTAGAAATAAAAAAAAGTGTAACAAATATAAAAAAATGTTTTTGATGGGCTCATCAGTACACTTGACAGGAACAAAGAAAGAATCCGTTATTTTGAAGACAACTCAAAGAAACTTCCCAAATTAAAACAGAAAGAGAAAAAAAGAATTGGAAAAAAATGGAGGGAAAAAAGAAACAGAACAAAATATCCAAGAACTCTGAGATAATATCAAAGGTATAACATATATATAATAAAATGCCAGAAGGAGAATATAGAGAAAATAATAATGACCAAGAATTTTTCAAAATTACAGACAGAAACCAAACCAAAGATCAAGAAGCTCAAAGAATACAAGGTAGGATTAAAAAAAAAAAAAAGTCACTTGGGCATATCATATTTAAATTACAAAAAAACAGAGACAAACAGAAAATCATGAAAGAAGCAAGGAAGGAGAACCTTATCTATAAAGAAACAAGGATAGCAACTACAGTGAATATCTCATCAGCAACCATGCAAGCAAGAGAGTGTTGAGAGAAAAAAAAAATCCACCAACCTAGAATTATATATCCAATGAGATTATCCTTCAAAAATGAAGAAATCAAGACTTTCTCAAACACACCTGAAGGAATTTATTAACAGCAGTCTTGCATTGCAAGATATGTTAAAAGAAGTTCCTCAAACAGAAGAAAAGTAACACAGATCAGAAAGTTGGATCTACACAATGAAATGAAGAGGTAAAATAAGACCTTATATTTTTGTTATTCATAATTGACTTAAAAGATAATTTTTTATATAAAGCCCTAATAGTACCAATGTTTTGGGTCATGAAAGCATATGGATATGTGAAATGAATTATAGCAAGGTCACAGGAACAGAAAAGAGGAACTGGGAATACTCTATTACAAGGTTCCTGCACTACATGTAAAGTGGTACAGTGTTATTTGAAAGTAGATTTAGGTTATAGTTAAAATTATATAAAATTAAAGCCACAAAGTATTTATACAAAAGTGTCATGAATGTAGATGCAAAAATACTCAACAAAATACTAGCAAATCAAATCCAACAATCTATAAAAAATAACTATATACCACAATCACATGAGATTTATTCCAGGTATGCAAAACTGGTTTGACATTTGAAAATCAATGTAATCTATCACAGTAACAGGCTAAAAAAGAAACAATAATTTATCAAGAGATTCAGAAAAATGCATTTGACAAAATCTAACATCCATTCACAATAAAAACTCTAAGCAAACTAGGAATAAAGGAAAACTTCCTTAACTTGATTTTAAAAAATCTAAAAAGCAAACAAACTAAACAGCCATACATCTACCATCATACTTAGTGGTAAGAAACCAGATGCTGTCCCCCTAAGACTGGGAGTAAAGCAAGAGTGTCCCTTCTCACCACTCATTTTCCCCATTGTACTGGAAGTCCTAACCAATTGAAAGAAAGAAAAGAAAGAAAGAAAAGAAAAGAAAAGAAAAGAAAGAAAGAAAGAAAGAAAGAAAGAAAGAAAGAAAGAAAGAAAGAAAGAAAGAAAGAAAGAAAGAAAGAAAGAAAGAAGAAAGAAAGAAAGAAAGAAAGAAAGAAAGAAAGAAAGAAAGAAAGAAAAGAAAAGAGAAAGAAGGAAGGAAGGAAGAAAAGAAAGAAAGAAAAAAGGAAGGAAGGAAGGAAAAGAAAGAAAAGAAAAGAGAAAGAAGGAAGGAAGGAAGAAAAGAAAAGAGAAAGAAGGAAGGAAGGAAGAAAAGAAAGAAAGAAAGAAAAAAGAAAGGAAGGAAGGAAGGAAGGAAGAAAGAAAGGAAGGAAGAAAGAAAGGAAGGAAGGAAGGAAGGAAAAGAGAAAGAGAAAGAAAAGAAAAGGAAGGAAGGAAGGAAAGAAAGAATGAACGAAATGATCAGTTAGAAGGAGAAGATAAAATTGTCTTTTCACAGATGACATGACTGTCTGTGTAGAAAATCCCAAAGAATCATTAACAAAAAAAAGTATTGGAACTAGGGGAGCCTGGGTGGCTCAGTCGTTAAGCGTCTGCCTTCAGCTCAGGTCACGATCCCAGGGTCCTGGGATCGAGCCCCGCCATCGGGCTCCCTGCTCCGCGGGAAGCCTGCTTCTCCCTCTGTCACTCCCCCTGCTTGTGTGCCCTCTCTCACTGTCTCTCTCTCTGTCAAATAAATAAAAAAAAAAATTTTTTTAATTGGAACTAATAAGCAATTATAGCAAAGTTGCAGAGTACAAGGTTAGTATACAAAAGTCAACTGTGCTCCCATATACTAGCAGTAAACAAAATTAAAATCAGACATTAAAAAACATAATTTACATTAGCACCCAAAAAAGCATTAGATACTTAGGTAAAAAGCTAACAAAATATGTATATGATATATACAAGGAAAACTACAAAACTCTCATTACAGAAATCAAAGAAGATCTAAATAAATGGACAGACATTCCACGTTCATGAAGAGGAAGACTCAATATTGTTAAATGTCCTTTCTCCCCACCTTATTCTATAAATTCAATGCAATTTGAATCAAAATTTTAGCAAATGACTTTGTGGATACTGACAAACTAATTCTAAAGTTTATATGAAAAGGCAAAAGACCCAGAATAGCCAACAATATTGAAGAAAAATAAAGTCAGAGGACGGACACTGACCTCAACATTTATTATAAACTTAAAATAATCAAGACAGTGTGGTACTGACAAAAGAATATACAATAAAGCAATGGAACAGACTAGAGAGGTCATAATAGATCCTCATAAATATGGGCAACAGATCTTTGACAAAGAAGCACAGGCTATTCAAAGGAGAAAGGATAGTTTTTTCAAACTATCAGGTATCTAATTTCAAACAATTAGGTATCTACATACAAGAATCATCATCGTCAAGACACTGACCTTAAATTTCTCACAAAAATTAACTCAAAATATATCACAGACTTAGATGTAACACATAATATCATAAAACTACTAGAAGATAATGTGGGAGAAAATCTAACTGAACTTGGTTTTAGCAGTTAATTTTTAAATACAACACCAAAGGCATGATCCATGAAAAAAAATAATAAATTGAACTTCATTAAAATTGAAAACTTCTCTTCTACAACTGTTAAGAGAATGAAAAGACAAGTCATAGCTGTGAAAAAAGTATCTGGAAAACACATCTGGTAAAGGACTTGCTTGTATCCAAAATATTCAAAGAATTCTTAAAATATAACAGTAAGAAAACAATTCAATTAAAAAGTGGGCAAACGAACTGAATAGACACCTCAAAGAAGATGTACTGATAGCAAATAAGCATATGAAAAGATGCTCATTATCATAAGTCATTAGAGCCCTGAAAACTAATACAACAGCAATATAGTACTATGCACCTATTGCCAAAATCCACAGCACTGACAATCCAAATGCTGGTAGACCTACAGGAACTCTCACTGCTGGTGGAAATGCCAAATGGTACAACCACTTCGGAAGACAGTCTGATAGTTTCTTACAAAACTAAACATGTTCTTACCATACGATCCAGCAATCACATACCTACCTAAAGGAGTTGAAAATTTATTTCCACACAAAAAATTGCAGACAGACGTTTAGAGCTGCTTTACTCATGACTGTCAAAAACTGGCAGCAACCAAGATGTTGTTCAATAAGGGAATGGATAAACCATGATACATCCATACAATGGAATACTAGCACAGCTGAAAAAGAAGTATGTTATCAAGTCACAAAAAAACATGGAGGAACCTTAAATGCATAAGTGAAAGAGGCCAGTCTGAAAAGCCTAGACATTGTATGATTCCAAATATATTATATTCCAGAAAAGGCAAAACTGTAGAGACAGTAAAAAGACTGGAGGTTGCCAGGAGTTCATTTGTGGTGGGGAAGGCAGGGGACTGTGGGGCAGAAAAGGGAAGAAGAAATAGGTGGAGCACAAGGGATTTTTAGGGAAGTGAAACTACTCTGTAAGATACTAAAATGGTGGATACGTAATATTCTGCATTTGTCAAAATTCACAGAATGTACAACCCAAAGAGTGAACCCTAAAGTAAACTATGGACTTCAGTTAATAGTGATACATCAATATTGGTTAAGCAATTGTTCCAAACAAGCCACATCAATGTAACATATTAATAACAGAAGAAATGATGGGGGTAAGGAGAGGGAGTATATGGAAACTCTGTACTTTCTGCTCAATCATTCTGCAAACCTACAACTGTTCTAAAAAAATAAAGTCCATTTATTTAAAAGAAAGTATAATTTATACACTAAAGAGAGGAGATAAAATTGAACCATGTAAAATGCTTGAAACCAGAGAAGACAGAATAAGAGGAGAAGAGGAGAAGAAACAAAAACAAATACAATAAATAGAAAACAGTTATACACATGGTAGATAATAACCTAGTTATATTAATAATCACTTTATGTATGAATGGTCTAAACACACTAATTAAAAGATAGATATTGTCAGAGTGGACTGAAAACAAAAACAAGACCCAAATGTGTAGTCTACAAGAAATACACCATAAATATAAAGACTTGGATGGGTAAAACGTAGAGGGATAGAGAAAACTATGCTAAGCTAACACTAATCAAAAGTGAGCTGGAATAATTATATTAATTTCAGACAAGCAAAGATAGACAGGGGCATTACACAATGATAAAGGGGTCAATTCTCCAAGAAGACTTAACAATCCTAAACATGTATGTACCTTACAAAAGAGGGTCAAAATATATGAAGCAAAAACTGATAAAACTGCAAATATATATAGATGAATCCACTATTATAGTGGGAGGCTTCAACATATCTCTGCCCATAATTGATAGACAAAGTAGGCAGAAAATTAGTAACCTGAATACTATTATCAATCAACTTGATCTAGTTAACATTTACAGAATACTGCATCCAACATCAGAATATATATGTTTTTAAGCTCACATGGAACGTTCACCAAGATAGACCATATTCTAGGCTACAGAATACACCTTAGCAAATTTTAAACAGAAACCATACAAAGTATGTTTTCAGACCTCAGTGAAATTGAACTATAAATCAATAACAGAAAGGTAGCTGGAAAGCACCAAATATTTGGAAAGTAAACAACACACTTCTAAATAGCCAAATTAAAAACTAAACAACATACTTCTAAATAATCAAAGTAGAAATTTCAAGAGAAAAAAAGGGCATGACAAATGCACTGAACTCTACTGTAACTTGCTGTGTGGGAAAGATAAAAAGACTGGAAAATGGACAGAGTTCTTTATTTTTTTTTTTTAAGATTTTATTTATTTATTTGAGAGAGAGAGAATGAGAGACAGATAGCAAGAGAGGGAAGAGGGTCAGAGGGAGAAGCAGACCCCCCGCTGAGCAGGGAGCCCGATGTGGGACTCGATCCCAGGACTCCAGGATCATGACCTGAGCTGAAGGCAGTCGCTTAACCAACTGAGCCACCCAGGCGCCCTTTTCTTTTTTTTTTTTTTTAAACGGACAGAGTTCTTAAGGCCTTCCAGATCATACTAAGAATTTCAGTCTTCACTCTGTAAGTAAAAATGTACCATTGGTATTACTGAGATCATATATGCATTTCAGAACAATCTCTACCAGAAGACTAGACCAACCAAAGGCTATAAAAATAAGGTAGGCCAAATATTCTGAACTAAGATTAAGGCAGCATGACTGGAAAGGAGAATGCCAAATGATACCCAGGAGATGAAAGGTGCAATCAACAGAACCTCTTCTTTACTACAGGTGAAAGGTGAAGAAAATGGAAAATGACTTTCAAGTATCTGGTTTGGGCAATTAGATAGATGGTGGTGCTATTTACCAAGAAAGGAAGTGAAAACTCTTCTTTGTATTATGAAGCTTTTATTTTATTTCTTTGAATTTATCTTTGAATTTTATTTTAAGTTTTTATTTACATTCTAGTTAGTTAACATACAGTGTAATATTGGTTTCAGGAGAGGAATTTAGTGATTCATCACTTACTATAACACCCAGTGCTCATCACAAGTGCCCTCCTTAATACCCATCACCCATTTAGCCATCCTCTACCCACCTCCCCTCCAGTAACCCTCAATTTGTTCTCTATAGTTAAGAGTCTCTTGTGCTTTGCCTCCCTCTCTTTATTTTTTCCCTTCCCCTATGTTCATGTTTTGTTTCTTAAATTCCACATATGGTATTTGTCTTTCTCTGAGTGACTTATTCACTTAGCACTGTAATACATTGATTTTAATTAACAATTTAAGTACAAATGGTTATTTTACTGAGCAGCTGGTAATCAACTTATTCTCACAGTAAGGATTCTAAAAGCCTTATTTTGAAACTCTCATTTCTATTATTTGATCAACTGCTAGAGAGGAAAACTGTATGTTTAGAAGTATGTTTTTTCTTTTTTCAAATACCTTTATTGAAAAATAATTCACATACCATAACATTACCCTACTACTCAAGTTTACAATTCAATGATTTTTAGTATATTTACAGAGCTGAGCAACCATCCCTGCTATCTAATTTTAGAACCTTCCCATCAGCCCTGAAAGAAACCACAGACCTATTAGCACTCACTCCCCATTCCTCTCTCTTCCTAGCCCCCAGCAACCACTAATCTACTTTCTGTCTCTACCAGATTTGCCTATTCTAGCCATTTCATATAAATGGAATTATATGATTTATGGTCTTTTGTGATTGGTTTTCATCTAGTATGTTTTCAAGGTTCATCCATATTATAGCATGCATCAGTATTTCATTCACTTTTATTGCCAAATAGTTTTTTATTGTAAAGATACACCACATTTTGTTTATTCCTTAGTTTATTCCTTATTGCTAGATATCTGGAATGTTTCCATTTTTTTGATACTATCAATAATACTGATATGAACATTCATGTACAAATTTTTGTGTGTGTATGTTTTCATTTCTCTTGGGTATATACCTAGGAGTGAAATAACCTAATTAAAAAAGGGGCAAAGGATTTGAATAGAAGATATACAAATGGCCAAAAGCACCTAAAAAGATGCTCAATATTATTAGTCATTACAGAAATAAAAATCACAACTATAGTGAGATACTTTTTACATCTACTATAATCTCTACATTGTCATTAGTGTTACTGAATTATGACAGAATGAATTCTTTTCTACAGGAATGCTCCACCTTGCCCCTGAAATGTCTGATTATAATTC
Source organism: Neomonachus schauinslandi (assembly GCF_002201575.2). Lineage (NCBI taxonomy): Eukaryota > Metazoa > Chordata > Mammalia > Carnivora > Phocidae > Neomonachus > Neomonachus schauinslandi. The sequence continues at coordinate 63,671,930 of NC_058412.1, forward strand.
TGCAAATTATATTTGTATGAAGTTTACGGAAGGTACACTTTCTTACAAGGAAAGGATAGACAGGCCTTTGAATCTTTACGTCTTCTGCTATCAAGATCTCATTTTTTGTTTTGTTCTGTTTTTTCTCTAGCTTCCCACTTATGAATTCTCGAAACCTAACTAAGAAAAATGTAATGTGTTTGGTCTCAGTAAATAAAACATTTTATACAATTTTTATTCTTAACTGAAATGAACCCTCAAGTTACCAGGATTATCTATTTCCTCCACAGATGTTACAAAACTGCTTAAAATTAATATTATATTTACTTTAGTTTTAAACATATACTCACCTTTTTGTGATACAGAATAACAGATGCAGTCATAGAAAGTCAACATTAGAAAAGTGGCAGGTCCTCACTGATATGAGGAATTCTTAATCTCAGGAAACAAACTGAGGGTTGCTGGAGTGGGGGGTGGGGTGGGAGGGATGGGGTAGCTGGGTGATAGACATGGGGAGGGTATGTGCTATGGTGAGTGCTGTGAATTGTGCAAGACTTGAATCACAGATCTGTACCTCTGAAACAAATAATGCAATATATGTTAAGAAAAAAAAAAAGAAGAAGAAGAAGATAGCAGGAAGGGAAGAATGAAGGGGGGGAAATCGGAGGGGGAGACGAACCATGAGAGACGATGAATTCTGAAAAACAAACTGAGGGTTCTAGAGGGGAGGGGGGTGGGAGGATGGGTTAGCCTGGTGATGGGTATTAAAGAGGGCACGTTCTGCATGAAGCACTGGGTGTCATACACAAACAATGAATCATGGAACACTACATCAAAAACTAATGATGTAATGTATGGTGATTAACATAACAATAAAAATTAAAAAAAAAAAAGAAAAGTGGCATATCCTAGCAATAAGACTGATATACAGTTGAATCTACGATGTCTCATAAGCTGAGCCTTTGTTCTTAAAAGGCCTCACTTGCTCACTTATTAATATAATACTTAGGAATATCCATTAGCTTTTTTCATATGCCGTTATAGCAATGTAATATATACCAGCAATATAAGAATAGAAGCACTGGCTTCTGCTATTGGCCACGAATCTGATCAGGCACAAATAAACAGTGCTATGGCAAAATCTTAAATAACTCTGGGTTATGAAGGTGAGAAAGAACTATTTGTTGTACCGTCTACTGTGACTGAAGAAGTATAAGAATTTTTTTTAATTGTACATCCGGAATAGTGCAGAAATAAAATGGCCACAAAGCAACAGGCAGCAAATTCTGATCAACTGGCAGCTTTCACAGAAGTCATGCTGGGGTAAAAAGTGCCTGTAACAAACATTTTTCACCTGAATATAGCAGCAGTGAAAGCAGAGCACAATGCCCACTGTAGGGCCCTCTCCAGTATACAGGTCAGCACATTCTGCAGCCTCCAGCCAGCATCTTTATGCAACATCCCTTCCCTAACAGGTGATTCTGGCTGCAAGCACTGTTTCAATCCTGCCAGCATCTCCACAGTCCAAAGCCCATACTGTCCACAAGCAGGACCAAGTACTGGTTCTCTCCCACAGCACCTCACGCCAGCCAGTTCAGTATAAACAGTGAGTATGCTATCTGAAGGAGTCTACTTCTTTAAACAGAAAATTTTGGCTTAGACTTTTCAGAAGGAAGCAAGCCACATCAGAAAATTCCTTCTGTTGGACTCTGTAGCAAAGGCTTCAGGGGCTTCAGGATGTACTTAAGAGCATATATGACACATCAAGGAATGTTGCAAGAATTATAAATTGTGAATACTAAAATTCAATAAATAGGGGGTCACATTGCCCCAACCATCAACAGCACTCTTTCCACACGGATTTGCTAGCAATATAAGTCACTTTATTGTCCACTAGGTGGCTCATGACAGAAACAGGAGAACCAGCCTCCCACCAGCCTTTCCCCCCATTTTCAAATAGTCTCCACAGACCTCCATTTCACTTCCGAAACAATTTTCAGATTCACTATTTTCTTCTATCTGCTACTACATGGTATCTGCTACTGCATTCTATCTGCTACTCAATGGTATCTCACACCCCTTCTTAACTTCTCTGATACATTATCCACACAGTAGCAAGCATAATCTTTTAGAAACTTTCATTTTTAAAATATTCAGCAAAGTAAAGAGAATAACCTAATACTCATAGAACTACTCTCCATTTTGTCCTGCATGCTTCAGATAGGCGGATGACAGGCAGATGAGGATGGGTACATAGAGAGATGGACAATACATACATAAGACAGAGAAAAAGGAAGACAGAAGACAGAAAGAGAGAAAGAGAAAGAAAGAAAGAAAGAAAGAAAGAGAAAAAGAAAGAAAAAAAGAAAAAGAAAGAAAGAGAGAAAGGAAAGAAAGAAAGAAAGATCACTGTGAAACATTTCAGGCATACAAAAATCATAGATTGTATAATAAACATCCAAGTAATAGACTCTCAGATTAAGAAATAAAATATTTCAAGTAATTTAAGCCCATATAGATTTCACTCCTATCCCTTTCCCTTCTTTTTCCTCAGAGGTAACATTGTCTTGAATCTGGTATTTATCATTACCCCACATTTTTTAAAATCTATGATTACCTATGTATGTACAAATAAACATTAGTATTCCTCATTTTCAAATTTTACATGAAAGGCATAACTTACACATCAGTGGGAAACTTGACTTTTCTGCTCAGTGTTAGGGTTTTTTAGGTGTAACTATAGCTCGAGTTCATTCATTTGAACTTCACAGTATTCTACTATGAAGTCATAACATTTATCTGTTCTCTTTGTAATTTCACATTAATTTTGTGAGGAGCTGTTAAGACCCCCAACAAACTCTTTTAGGATTTGAGTAGAAATTGCATAGAAAATATAGATTAGTTTGAGGTAAACTGATGCTTCTTTAAGATGAGTATTTCAATTCCAAAGCCCTGTCTCCTTTTATTCAAATCTTACATACTTCAGTAAACATTTTGAAATTATCCCCTTTTTAAAAGCATTACAAAATTCTGTTAGAGCTAGTCCTAAGTACTTTATAATTTATTATGCAATGTTATATGCATTAATTTCTTTCTGTGGTGGCTAGTGGCTATGTAATCTTTTCTCAGTTGATCTTGAATCCAGAAAACCTGCAAAACTCCATTACTAGTTCTGTGATGTGTCTACATATGCTTTCCAGTTTTCTATGAAAGCAATCCTATCTATGGCAAATTATTTTTTTTCTAATTTTTTAACTTTATTTCTCTATCTTATTGCATTGACTAGGATCTGCAGTATAACACTGCGTAGAAGAAATTTTAACTGGCACCCTTCTTCATTCCTCAATGCAATGGCATAATTCCAAGCATCACACGTACATATAGGGAAGAAACAGTGGGTAGCTAGGGTGCAAAAAAGGAAAAGGATCGTGCATTTCTTTTATCAGGGAGGAAAGTCATTTCCAGAGGCTCCCCATCAGAATACTCTTTACATTTGATTGTCCAGAACTAGGTCATATGGCCATCCTTACAGAAGAGAGGATAAGAGGCACCTGGGTAGCTCTCGGTTGGGCCTCTGACTCTTGATATTGGCTCAGGTCATGATCTTGGGGTTTTGGGATCAAGCCCCACATTGGGCTCTGCCCTCAGCATGGCGTCTGCTTATCCTTCTCCCCCTGCGTGCACTCTCCCTCTCTCAAATGAATAAATAAATAAAATCTTAAAAAAAAAAAGTAGAGAGGCTAAGAAAGTGAGTATCTGGCTTTTTTCATCTTGATAGTAGGAAGTAGATAAGGAAAAGGAGTTCAGGAATGGCTCCTGGGTAGATTAAAAAAACAACCGAACCCACATATTTTATTTGCCTTCTATCTGCTAAGGCTTTCTTTTTTAATCTATGAAGCAGAGTTGAATTATATTTATTTTTGCTGCTTTTACACAGGTAATCATATAGATTTTTTATTTGGTTCATTAATCATACATTATTTTAGTAGCTTTTCAAATACTCATGCATTCATGCTTTCCTAGAATCAACTGTACTCGGTCATGCTGTAACTTTCATCATGTACTGCTAAGTTAAATGTGTTAGTATCTTTTGGAGATTTTTTTGCATCCAAATTCAAGGTGAGATTTTTTCTTAACCTTTTATTGCCTAGTTTTCACATCAATATTATCCTAGACTCATTAGACTGATTTGCTGATTTCCCTCTTCTATTCCCTGGAGAAAAATTCACATTGAAGATTGTTGATTTGGGGAAAAAAAATTGAAAGTAAAAAGACTGTTGATTTGGTAGGCTAATTTGCCATCGAATGCTTTCCTGTATTTTGGAACTTAGGCAGTAAGACTGCCAGGAAAGCTTGTAGCAGCCCTTGGCTCCAACCAGTGAACCTAGCTATGATTCCCTATCAATTCACCACATTTAATGCCCGTTAGTCTACAGGAGCCAATTTCTTGTTCCACCGCTGATAGTGTCCTGTGTCAGATACAGAAAACTCATGGCTTCAGCTTCATCCACCATTTTGTGTTTCTATTCTGTTTTTGTTCTGCAGAAATATTTAGCTTGTTCTAGAACCCAACTATATATTTTGGGGTTTTGCTCCTGTTTTTATATTTTATAGATCATTACTATTTGTGTTGAATTCAAACACTGTATATAAACACATGTGCAATCTTGATCAGAAGCCCAAAAACATTCTTTGAAAATGTGGTCTAGCATAGCCTGCAAGATTTAGCTCTTGCATATCTCCATCCTGGGCTCCTACCAGTTTCTCTCATTTCTTTTTCCCTTAGTTTTTTTTCTTCCAAGATTTTATGTAAATTCAAGTTAGTTAACATATAGTGTAGTATTGGTTTCAGGAGTACAATTAAGTGATTCATCACTTACATACAACACCCAGGGCTCATCACAAGCGCCCTCCTTAATGTCCATCACCCATTTAGCCCATCCCACTACCGAATTCCCCTCCAGCAACCCTCAGTTTGTTCTTTATAGTTAAGAGTCTTTTATGGTTTGCCTCCCTCTCTGTTTTTATCTTATTTTATTTTTCCTTCCCTACCCTTATGTTGATCTGTTTTGTTTCTTAAACTGCACATATAGGTGAAATCATATGATATTTGTGTCTTTCTCTGACTTATTTCGCTTACCATAATACACTCTAGCTCCATCCATACCATTGCAAATGGCAAGATTTCAAAGGAATACTCCATTGTATGTATATATCACATATTTTTACATTCATCAGTCAATGGACATTTGGGCTCTTTGCATAATTTGGCTATTGTTGACACTACTGCTATAAACATCAGGGTGCATGTGCCCCTTAAAATCAGCATTTTTATATCCTTTGGATAAATACCTAGTAGTGCAATTGCTGAACTTTTTGAGGAACCTCCATTCTGTTTTCCAGAGTAGCTGCACCAGTTTGTATTCCCACAAACAGTGTGAGAGGGTTCCCCTTTCTCCATGTCCTCATCAACATCTATTGTTTCCTGAGTTGTTAATTTTAGCCATTCTGACAGGTGTGAGGTGGTACCTCAGTGTGGCTTTGAGCTATATTTCCCTGGTGATGAGTGATATTGAACATTTTCTCATGTGTCTGTTAGCCATTTGTGTGTCTTCTTTGGAGAAATGTCTGCTCACGTCTTCTGCCCATTTCTTAACTAGACTGTTTATTTTTCGGGTGTTGAGTTTAATAAGTTCTTTATAGATTTTGGATAGTAGCCCTTTATCCGATATGTCATTTGTAAATATCTTCTCCCATTCCATAGACTGACTTTTGGTTTTATTGATTGTCTCCTTCACTGTGCAGAAGCTCTTTATCTTGATGAAGTCCCAATAGTTCCATTTTTGCTTTTGTTTCTCTTGCCTCTAGTGACATATCTAGTCAGAAGTTGCTATGACTGAGGTCAAAGAGGTTACTGCCTGTGGTCTCCTCTAGGATTTTCATGGTCTCCTGTCTTAACATTTAGGTCTTTCATCCATTTCTAATTTATTTTTTGTTTATTTTTGTAAGAAAATGGTCCAGTTTCATTCTTCTGCATGTTGCTGTCCAGTTTTCCCAACACCATTTCTTGAAGAGACTGTGCCTTTTCTTATTGGATCTTCTTTCCTGCTTTGTCAAAAATTAGTTGACCATATAGTTGTGGGTCCATTTCTGGGTTTTCTTTTCTGTTCCATTGACCTCTGTGTCTGTTTTTGTGCCAGTTTCATACTGTCTTGATAATTACAGCTTTGTAATTCAGCTTGAAGTCTGGGATTGTGATGCCTCCCACTTTGCTTTTCTTTTTCAACATTACTTTGGTTATTCAGGGTCTTTCTTAGTTCCATATAAGTTTTAGGATTGTTTGTTCTAGTTCTGTGAAAAATGATGGTGTTATATTGATTGGGATTGCATTGAATGTGTAGATTCCTTTGGGTACTATAGATATTTTAACAATATTTGTTCTTCCAATCCATGTGCATGGAATGTTTTTCCATTTCTTTGTGTCTTCCTCAATTTCTTTCATAAGTGTTCTATAGTTTTAACTGTACAGATCTTTTACTTCTTTGTTAGGTTTATTCCCAGGTATCTTACGGGTTTTGGTGCAATTGTAAATGGGACTAACTCTGATTTCTCTTTCTGCTGCTTCATTATTGGTGTATAGAAATGCAACAGATTTCTGTACATTGATTTTATATCCTGCAACTTTGCTGAATTCATGTATTAATTCTAGCAATTTTTTGGTGGAGTCTTTCGGGTTTTCTACGTAGAGTATCATGTCATGTGCAAATAGTAAAAGTTTGACTTCTTCCTTGCTGATTTGTATGCCTTTTTTTTCTTTTTGTTGTCTGATTGTGGAGGCTGACTTCCACTACTATGTTAAATATAAATGGTGAGAGTGGACATCCTTGTCTTGTTCCTGACAGTAGAGGAAAGGCTCTCAGTTTTTTCCCACTGAGGATGATATTAGCTGTGGGTCTTTTCTATATGGCCTTCATGATGTTGAGGCATGTTCTTTCTATCCCTACTTTCTTGACTGTTTTTATCAAGAAAGGATGTTGTATTTTGACAAATGGTTTTTACGCATCTATTGAGAGGATCATATGGTTTGTACCCTTCCTTTATTAATTAATGTAATGTATCATGTTGATTGTCTTGTGGATACTGAACCATCCCTGAAGCCCAAGAATAAATCCCACTTGATCATGGTGAATAATCCTTTCACTGTACTGTTGGATTCGATTAGCTAGTATCTTCTTGAGAATTTTGCATTCATATTCATCGGAGATACTGGTCTGTAATTCTCCTTTTTAGTGGGCTCTTTGGTTTTGGAATCAAGAAATGCTGCCTTGTAGAATAAGTTTGGAAGTTTTCCTTCCATTTCTATTTTTTTGGAACAGCTTCAGAATAGGTATTAATTCTTTAAATGTTTGGGAGAATTCCCCTGGGAGGCCATCAGGCCCTGGACTCTTGTTTGTTGGGAGATTTTTGATTACTGATTCAATTTCTTTGCTGGTTATGAATCTGTTCAAATTTTCTATTTCTTCCTATTTCAGTTTTGGTAGTTTATATGTTTCTAGGAATTTACCCATTTCTTCCATATTGCCCAATTTGTTGGCATATAATTGCTCATAATATTCTCTTGTAATTGTTTGTATTTCTATGGTGTTAGTTGTGATCTCTCCTCTTTCATTCATGATTTTATTTATTTGGGTCCTTTCTCCTTTCTTTTTGATCAGTCTGTCTAGGGGTTGATCTATTTTCTTAAGTCTTTCAAAGAACCAGCTCCTGGTTTCCTTGATCTGTTCTGTTTGTTTGTTTTTTTATATCTATATCATTTCTTCCTGCTCTAATCCCTATTATTTACCTTCTTCTACTGGTTTTAGGCTTTATTTGCTGTTCTTTTTCCAGCTCCTTTATGTAAGGTTAGGTTGTATATTTGAGACTTTTCTTGCTTCTTAAGGTAGACTTGTATTGTTATATAATTCCCTCTTAGGACTACCTTTGTTGCAACCCAAAGGTTTTGGAGAGTTGTGGTTGTGTTTTCATTTTCATTTGCTTCCATGTACTTTTTATTTCTTCTTTAATTTCCTAGTTAACCTGTTCATTCTTTAGTAGAATGTATTTGCAATCTTTCCAAATTTTTTCTTGTGGTTGACTTCCAGTTTCAGTATGTTGTGGTCTGAAAATATGCATGATATGATCTCAATATTTTTGTACTGATTGAGACCTGATTTACCACCTAGAATGTGATCTGTTCTGGAGAATGTTCCATATGCACTCAAAAAGAATGTGTATCCTGCTGCTTGAAGATGAAACATTCTTAATATGTCTGTTAAGTCCATCTGGTCCAGTGTGCCATTCAAAGTCAATGTTTCCTTGTTGAACTTCTGCTTAAATGGTCTGTCCATTGCTGTGAGTGGGGTGTTAAAGTCCCGTACTATTACTGTATTATTATCGATGAGTTTCTGTACGTTTGCTATTAATTTATATATTTGGCTGCTCCCAAGTTGGGGGCATAAATATTTACAATTGTTAGATCTTGTTGGATAGATCCATTTATTATGATATAGTGCCCTTCTTCATGTCTTATTACAGTCTTTGATTTAAAATCTAGTTTATCTGGGGGCACCTGGCTGGCTCAGTTGTTAGCATCTGCCTTCGGCTCAGGTCATGATCCCAGGGTCCTGGGATCAAGCCCCTCATCGGGCTCCCTGCTCAGCAGGAGGCCTGCTTCTCCCTCTCTCACTCCCCCTGCTTGTGTTCCCTCTCTCACTATATATCTCTCTCTGTTAAATAAAGAAATAAAATCTTTTTTTAAAAAATCCAGTTTATCTAGTGTAAGTATGGCTACTCTAGCTTTCTTGTGATGTCCATTAGCATGACAGATAGTTCTCCACCCCCTCACTTTCAATCTGGAGGTATTTTTAGGTCTAAAATGAGTCTCTTATATGCAGCATATCAATGGGTCTTGGTTTTTTATCCATTCTGATATCCTAGGTCTTTTCATTTGAGCATTTAAATTCAGAGTAATTACTGATAAATAGGAATTTAGTGCCATTGTATTACCTGAAAATTCACTGTTCCTATAGACTGTCTCTGCTCCTCTCTAGTCTTTGTTGCTTTTGTCCTCTCTTTCCCACTCAAAGGGTCCCCTTTGAGGTTTAGCGTTCACAAACTCCATTAGTTTTTGCTTGTCTTAGAAACTCTTTCTCTCTCCTATTCTGAATGACAACCTTATTGAATATAGTATTCTTGGCTGCATATTTTACCATTTAGCACGTTAAATATATCCTGCCACTATGGAAAGATCTGCTGCTAACCACATGTGTCCACCCTTTTAGGTAAAGGAACTTTTGTCCCTAGCTGCTTTCAGAATTCTCTTTATCTTTGTATTTTGCAAGTTTCACTATGATATGTCTTGGTGTTGATCTGTTTTGTTTTGTTTTTTTTGTTTTGAGGGGAGTTCTCTGCCTCTTGGACTTGAATGCCTGTTTCCTTCCCCAGATTAGGGAAGTTCTCAGCTATAATTTGTTCAAATAAACCTTCTCCCCTTTTTCCTGCTCTTCTTCTTCTGGGACTCCTATGATATGGATATTATTGCACTTCATGGAATCACTGAGTTCCTTAAGTCTACATTCGTGATCTAATAGTTTTCTTTCTTTCTTTTTGGCTTCGTTGTTTTCCATAATTTTATCCCCTATATCATCTATTTAATCCTCTGCTTCTTCCATCTTCACTGTGATTACACCCAGTTGGTTTTGCATCTCAGTCATAACATTTTTTTATTTTGGCCTGACTAGTTTTTAGGTCTTTTATCTCTGCAGCCAGGGTTTCTCTGGTGTCTTCTACATTTCTTTCAAGCCCAGCTAAAATATTATGACTGTTGTTCTAAATTCTTGTTCAGATATATTGCTTATCTATTTTCAGAAAATCCCTGGCTGTGATTTCTTCTTGATCTTTCTTTTAGGGAGAATTCCTCCACCTTGTCATTATGTCTAGGTTTCTGTCTTTTGCATGTTATAAAACCTTGTTAGGTTTCCTGCTCCTGAGAGTAATACTTTATTAAGAAGGGATCATACACTGGAGGTTCCTCAAGATGTTAAAAATAGAGCTACCCTACAACCCAGCAATTGCGCTACTATTTACCCCAAAGATACAGACATAGCGAAAAGAAGGGGCAGATGCACCCCAATGTTCATAGCAGCAATGTCCATGATAGCCAAACTGTGGAAGGAGCCGAGATGCCCTTCAGTGGAGAAAGAAGATGTGGTTCATATATACAATGGAATATTACTCAGCCATCAGAAAGGATTTGCATCAACATGGATGGAACTGGAAGGGATTATGCTAAGTTAAATAAGTCAGGCAGAGAAAGACAATTATCATATGGTTTCACTCATATGTGGAACATAAGGAATAGCATGGAGGACCATAGGGGAAGGGAGGGAAAACTGAATGGGAAGAAATCAGAGAGGGAGACAAACCATGAGAGACTCTGGACTCCCGGAAACAAACTGAGGGTTACAAAAGGGAGGGGGTGGGGTGGGGTAACTGGGTGATGGGCATTAAGGAGGGCACATGTGGTGATGAGCACTGGGTGTTATACTCAACTAATGAATTTCTGAACACTACATCAAAAACTAATGATGTACTATATGCTGGCTAATTGAACAAAATAATACAAATAACAAAAAAAAGAAGGGATCATGCACTATGCCTGGCACTTCAGAAGTGTCCTGGTATATGCTGTGTGCACTCTGCTGTCATGTTTTGGCTATTCTTTCCTGCAGGTCAGTTATCCGCAAAGTTCCTCCTTGCTTGCAGTGGGGAGTGTTTGGAACTTTAACTAGGTGTGCTTTGATTTGTTTGTCAAAATAAGCCTGCCACATTCTCTCCCTCTAATTGTGCAGATTGTTCTCTTAATCCTCAGATTGATTTCCTAGGTGTTCGAAATGATTTGATGTTGATCTAGCTGTGTTTAAGGGATGAGGCAAGCCCAGGGTCCCCCTACTACTTTGCCATCTTAACTCCTTTCCTCCCTTATTTCTTTATGCTTCATTCATATGCACCTATATTTGGTTCCTAAATTGCTAGTCTTTTCAGCCTATGGATTTTTAAATATTTTCTAACCTAGCCTGGAGTCATCCTTCATCCATCCATACAGTCATGCCTATCAACAGACCATTATCATCTTACTAAACAACCACTCAATTTCAGCTTTAATTTACAAGTCAGTTCTCAGAGAAGCCTTTCTTCCCCATCCCATTCCTGCTTAGATGGAACCCCATTACATACCCTCTCTTCATAGAATTTATCACAATTGTAATTAAAACTATTTGGTTAATTTGTTTATTTATGTCTACCTCCAGAATTAGACAGTAAACCTAGTGAGGGCAGGAACCCTGTCTTATTCATTTTATCCCCAGCACCTAGCACATTGTCTAACACATAATGAGAACTCAGTAAGAGTTTATCAAATTAGTGATTTAGTCTTATTTCCATTCATAAAATGCATTCAATTGCTCAAATTAGATGGGTCTATAGAATTAAGGCTAAAATTGATTTGGGATTAAAAAATCATATAGCAAAGAAGGAATGCTGATAGAAAATAGAAAATATGAATCACCGCTTTCTAGCAAATAAGTTCAAGTTTAAGAATTAAGCCTTCTATACACACCATAATTGTATTATTGAGAATTCATAGCCTCCATTTATAATTCTTACCAGACAGTATGAGATTGTATGCTAAATGTTACTAAAAATAGGCAAATTATTAGTCCTTAATGATTAAAAATGAATTAGAACAGATATCTGACAAGACATAATAAAATCATCTTCATTCAGTTACATGTTTTCTTAAATGGGAAAAAAAGAGATGGACATATAGCTTAAGACTGGGGAATTTCTACAAAGAATGAACTTTTACATCAATCAGAATTGCTACCATCAACAAAATAAAATATAACAAGTGTTGGTGAGAATGTGGAGAAATTATAACTCTTGTGCACTGTTGGTGATAATGTAAAATGATGCAGCCATTATGAAAACAGTATGGAGGTTCCTCAAAAACTTAAAAACAGAAGGCCTATATAATCTATCAATTCCACTTCTGGGTCCAAAAGAACTGAAAACAGGGTCTTGAAAAGGTATCTGTACACCCATGTTCATAGAGTGTTATTCATAGTAACCAAAAGGTGGAAATAATCCAAGTGTTTCTCAATGGATGAAAGGTTAAACAAAATGTAGTATATACATATATTATGGAACTAAATCCTTGTACTGCCCCAAAATTCATATGTTGAAACTCCACCAATGGGATGATATTAGGAGGAAGGCCTTTGAAAGGTAATTAGAATTAGAAGAGATCATGAGGATAGAGCCCTCATGAATGGAATTAGTACTCTTATAAGAGTCATAAGAGAGCTTGTTTTCTCTCTGCTCTCTTCCATGTGAAAATACATTAAGAAGCTGGCAGTGCACAACCCAGAAGAAGGCCCTCGCTGGAACTCAACCATGCTGACACCCTGATCTCAGACTGCCAGCCTCCTGAACGGTGAGAAATAAATTTCTGTTGTTTATAAGTCATCCAGTCAATGGTATTTTTAATTTTGTAGCCCAAGATAAGACAGAAATTGGCACCAAGAAGTAGATGTGCTGCTTTAACAAATACCTAAAAATATAGAAGTGGTTTTGGATAATGAGCAAAAGCTAAAAAAGTTTTGAAGTGTATAATAAAATAAACCTACACTGTCATAAATGGACCATTAAGGAAGATTCTGGTAAGAGCTCAGAAAGAAAAGAAGAAAGCTGTAGAGAAAGTCTCAGTCGCCTTAGAGAATACCTAAGTAATCTTGAACAGAATGTTGGTAGAAATATGGCGAATGAGGGCCATTCTGGTGAGGTTTCAGACAAAAATGAGTAACGTGTCACTGGAAACTGGAGGAAAGGCAATCCTTATTATCAAGTAGCAAAGAACTTGGCTGAATTGTGTTTGTGTTCTAGTATTTTATGGAAGGTAGAATTTATGAGAGATGAAATTGGCTATTCAGCTGAAACTGTTTCTAAGCAAAGTGTGAAGAATAAAATGTGAGGAGAGATGGGGTGCCTGGGTGGCTCAGTCAGTTAAGCATCTGCCTTCGGCTCAGGTCATGATCCCAGGGTCCTGCTTCTCCCTCTCCCATCCCCCTGCTTGTATGCTCACTCTCTCTTTCTCTCCCAAATAAATAAAATCTTCTGAAAAAAATGTGAGGAGAGAGAAATGACTTAAAGATGGAATTGTTAAGCAAAATTAAGCAGAATTTTTGATGGAGTATTTTGGGTTTTCTATATAGATTATTGTGTCATCTGCAAATAGTAAAGTTATAGTTCTTCCTTGCCGATTTGGGTGCCTTCTATTTCTTTTTGTTGTCTGATTGCTAAGGCTAGGACTTCCAGTACTATGTTGAACAACAGTGGTGATCCCTGTCTTGTTCCTGACCGTAGAGGAAAAGCTCTCTGTTTTTCCCCATTGAGGATGATATTAGCTGTGGGTGTTTCATATATGGCCTTTATTATGTTAAGGTATGTTCCCTCTAACCCTACTTTGTTGAGGGTTTTTATCATGAATGAATATTGTACTTGGTCAAATGCTTTTTCTGCAACTACTGAAAGGATCATATGGTTCTTATCCTTTCTCTTGTTGATGTGATGTATCATATTGATTGATTTGCAATTAATGAACCACGCAACATCCCAGGAATAAATCCCACTTGATTATGGTTAACAATTTCCTTAATGTATTGTTGGATTCGGTTTACTAGTATTTTACTGAGAATTTTTGCATCCATGTTCATCAGGGATATTGGTCTGTAGTTCTCGTTTTTAGTGGAGTATTTATCTGGTTTTGGTATCAGGGTAATGCTGGCCTGATAGAACAAATTTGCAAGTTTTCCTTCTTTCTCTATTTTTTGGGATAGTTTGAGAATAGGTATTAACTCTTCTTCAAATATTTGGTAGAATTCACCTATGAAGCTATCTGGCCCTGGACTTTTGTTTGTTGGGAGTTTTTTTATTACTGATTCAATTTCTTTGCTGGTTATTGGTCTGTTCAAGTTTTTTATTATTTCTTATTTCAGTTTTGATAGTTTATATGTTTCTAGGAATTTATCCATTTCTTTCACATTGTATAATTTGTTAGCATATAGTTTTTCATAATAGTCTCTTATAATTGTTTGTATTTCTGTGGTGTTATTATCTTTCCTCTCTCATTTGTAATTTCATTTACATGGGTCCTTTTGCTTTTCTTTTTGATAAGTCTGGCTAAAGGTTTATCAATTTTATTACTTTTTTCAAAGAACCAGCTCCTGATTTCATTGAGCTGTTCTACTGGGGTTTTTTATTTCTCTATCATTTATTTCTGCTCTAATCTTTATTATTTCCTTCCTTCTGTTGGCTTTAGGCTTCATTTATTGTTCTTTTTGTAGTTCCTTTAGGTGTAAAATTAGGTTAAGATTTTTTTGCTTCTTGAAGAGGTAGGCTTATATTGCTATATACTTCCCTTTTCAGATTGCATTTACTGCAATCCAAAAGTTTTGGGCCACTGTGTTTTCATGTATTTTTTTTTATTTCTTCTTTGATTTTCTGGTTGACCCATTCATTGTTAAGTAGCATGTTGTTTAACCTCCATGTATTTGTGGTCTTTCCAGATTTTTTCTTGTGGTTGATTTCTAGTTTCATAGCATTGTGATCAGAAAAGTATGATTTCAACCTTTTTGTATTCATAGAGGCCGTTATGTGACCTAATATGTGATCTATTCTGGAGAAGGTTCCATGTGCACTTGAAAAGTACTGCTAGAACTGATAAACAAATTCTGTAAAGTCACAGGATACAAATCAGCATATAGAAATCTGTTGCATTTCTATACAATAATAATGAAGCAGCAGAAAGAGAAATCAAGAAAGCAATACCATTTACAACTGCACCAAAAACAATAGGATAGGAATAAACCTAACCAAAAAAATACTGATGAAAGAAACTGAAGATGACACAAAGAAATGGAAAAACATTCCATGCTCATAGATTGGAAAAATAAATATTGTTAAGGGGCGCCTGGGTGGCTCAGATAGTTAAGCGTCTGCCTTCAGCTCAGGTCCTGATCCTGGGGTCCTGGGATCGAGCCCCACATCGGGCTCCTGGCTCAGTGGGGAGCCTGCTTCTCCCTCTCCCTCTGTCTCACCCCCTGCTCATGCTCTCTCTGTGTCTCTGTGTCTCAAATGAATAAATAAGATCTTTAAGAAAAAAAAAACAAATATTGTTAAAATATGTCTATACTATCCAAAGCAAACTACACATTCAATGCAATCCCTATCAAAATACCAATAGCATTTTTCACAGAGCTAGAACAAGCAATCCTAAAATTTGTATAGAACCACAAAAGACTATGAATAGACAAAGCAACCTTGAAAAAGAAAAGCAAAGCTGGAGGCATCACAATTCCAGACTTCAAGTTATATTACAAAGCTGTAGTGATCAAAACAGTATGGTAATGGCACAAAAACTGATGTATAGATGAATAGAACAGAATAGAAAACCCAGAAATTAATCCACAACCAAATGGTCAATTAAGCAGAAAAGAATATCCAAAGGGAAAAAGAGTCTCTTAACAAATGGTGTTGGAAAAACTGGACAACATGCAGAAGAATGAAAGTAGACCACTTTCTTATACCATACACAAAAATAAATTCAAAATAGAACAAAGGCCTAAATGTGAGACAGGAAACCACAAAAATCCTTGAGGGAAGCACAGGCAGACCTCCTTGACATCGGCTATAGCAACTTCTTTCTAGGTATGTCTCCTGAGACAAGGGAAGCAAAAGCAAAAATGAACTGTTGGGGGGACGCCTGGGTGGCTCAGTCGTTAAGCGTCTGCCTTGGGCTCGGGTCATGATCCCAGGGTCCTGGGATCGAGCCCCGCATCGGGCTCCCTGCTCGGCGGGAGGCCTGCTTCTCCCTCTCCCACTCCCCCTGCTTGTGTTCCCTCTCTCGCTATATTTCTCTCTGTCAAATAAATAAATAAAATCTTTAAAAAAATGAACTACTGGGACTTCATCAAGGTAAAAAGGTTCTGCACAATGAAGGAAACAATCAACAAAATTAAAAGCCAACCTATGGAATGGGAGAAGATATTTGCAAATGACATATCTGATAAAGGGATAGTATCCAAAATCTATGAAGAACTTACAAAATTCAACACCCAAAATGAATAATCTAAATAAAAAATGGGCAGAAGACATGATAGACATTTTTCCAAAGAAGACCTACAGATGGCCAACAGACACATGAAAAGATCCTCAATATCACTGATCATCAGGGAAATATAAAGCAAAACTATAATGAGATTTCACCTCACATCTGTCATCATGGCTAAAATCAACAACATAGGAAATAACAGGCATTGGCAAGGATGTGGAGAAAGGGGAACCCTCTTGCACTGTTGGTGGGAATGCAAACTGGTGCAGCCACTCTGGAAAACAGTACGGAGGTTCTTCAAAAAGTTAAAAATAGAACTACTCAACAAATCCAGGAATTGCACTACTAAGTATTTACCTAGAGAATACTAAAATACTAATTCAAAGAGATATATGCACCCCAATGTTTATAGCAGCGTTATCTACAATAGCCAAATTATAGAAACAGCCCAAGTGTTCACAGACTGATGAATGGATAAAGAAGTGTGTATGTATGTATGTATCTACACACACAGTGTAATATTACTCAGCCACAGAAAAGAATGAAATCTTCCCATTTGCAACAACATGGATGGAGCTAGAGAGCATTATGCTAAGTGGAATAAGTCAGTCAGAAAAAGACAAATACCATATGATTTCACTCATATGTGGAATTTAAGAAACAAAACAAATGAGCAAAGGGAAAAAAAGAGGGGGGACTGCAAACCAAGAAACAGACTCTTAACTATAGAGAACAAACTGATGGTTACCAGAGGGAGAGGTAGGTGAGAGTATGGGTGAAATAGGTGATGGGGATTAAAGAGTGCACTTGTGATGAGCACCGGATGTTCTATGGAAGTGTTGAGTCACTATTTTGTACACCTAAAACTAATATTATACTGTATGTTAAGTAACTGGAATTTAAAAAAAAATACTTAAAAATAAGCAGAATTTAAAGATTTGGAAAATTATAAGCCTATCCATATTACAAAAAATGAGAACATTAAGGTTGCAGCCAAGCAAACCTTTGATAAGGTGATTAGTATAGATCAGCCATCTGAACAGAAGCCAGGAACTATTTCAAGACAACTGAAGAATAACAAGGTAATTGAAGAATGACCCCCCAAATCAAATCAGACACTATCAGGGCTGCCACTCCCATCACAGGCCCAGTGTACAAGGGCCTGGGAGATGAGCTGGATTAACAGGAGGGGGACACCTATGCAGTAAGACAGGCCAAGATGCGGAGGGGGAAAAGATGGCGGAGTAGGGAACCCTATTTCAACTGGTCCCCGGAATTGAGCTGGACATCTACCAAACCACTCTGAGCACCCACAAAACCAGCCTAAGATGTAAGAAGATCTGGATCTCTACAAACAGAATAATCGCAGGCGGTTGGTTTTGAGGTACGAAGCGAGGAGCCGTGATTCCGCGGGCAGATATCGGATGATAAACGGCAGCAGGAGGGTGCCTGGCTGTGGGGATCCTACACCGCCGGTGAGTGACAGCCTCACACGCTGCGGACCGGGCACAGACTCGCAGACCAGTAGCTGCGGGGAAAGGACTCTAGGGCGGCGCCCCCCCCCCCCCCCCCCCCCGGGGGCGGGGGGGCCCCCGCGCGGCCCCCCCCCCCCCCCCCCCCCGCCCCGGGACGGAAACCCGGAGCAGCGGTGTCACACCGCGCTTGTGTGCAAACTGAGAGCGACTGGCGGTTTTAGAACCACAAAGGGCAGGGCGCCTGGGTGGCTTAGTTGGTTAAGCGACTGCCTTCGGCTCAGGTCATGATCCTGGAGTCCCAGGATCGAGGCCAGCGTTGGACTCCCTGCTCAGCAGGGAGTCTGCTTCTCCCTCTGACCCTCCCCCTTCTCATGTGCTCTCTCTCTCTCATTCTCTCTCTCAAATAAATAAATAAAATCTTTAAAAAAAAAAAAAAAAAAAAGAAAAAAGGGCAAAACGTGCTCCAACCTGGAGGCAGGACTGGGAGCGCTGCAGAGGGGCGCACAATCCAGAACGCTGCAGTTTATAGCAACACAGACAGAAACGGAGATAGTGTGGCCTGGAGAGCTCACTGAAGAACAGACTGCGATCTCTCTGCTCTGAGGCAGAGGGTTGGAAACGGTCTCTTCTGCTCTGACTCGCGGAAGAGACACAGAAAGCCGCCAGGGAAAGGCGCCAGAGAACAAAAGCCCCAAAGACTGATTCCCGCTGAGCCCATCCCCCACCACAGGGGGGCAGGGCAACTCCGCCCAAACAGGGTTGCCTGACTAACAGTGTGGCAGGCCCCTCCCGCACAAGACAGGCTGGGGAAACAAGAGGCCAGCAACCCTAAGGTCTCAAGAAAACAGGTGCATCTTGCTTGGGTTCTGGTCAATAATTTGGACTCTATACATTCCCTCAAACACCCATCAACAGAATGACTAGGAGGAGGAGCCCCCAAAATAGAAAAGACTCAGAGATTATGACTTATGCTGCAGATTTACAAATGGATGCAGATATAACCAAGATGTCGGAGATGGAATTCAGGCTAGCAATTGTGAAGACAATGGCTAGAATGGAGAAATCAATTAATGGCAACATAGAGTCTCTAAGGGCAGAAATGAAAGGTGAATTGGCAGAACTTAAAAATGCTATCAATGAGATCCAATCCAATCTAGATAATCTAACAGCTAGGGTAAGTGAGGCAGAAGAGCCTCAGTGACCTGGAAGACAATATAATAGATAAAAAGGGAAAAGAGGAGGCCAGGGAAAAACAACTCAGAATCCATGAAAATAGAATCAGAGAAATAAGTGACACCATGAAGCGTTCCAATGTCAGAATAATTGGAATCCCGGAGGGAGTAGAGAGAGAGAGAGGAATAGAAGATATATTTGAGCAAATCATAGCTGAGAACTTCCCTAATCTGGGGAATGAAACAAACATTCGAGTCCTAGAGGCAGAGAGGACCCCTCCTAAGATCAAGGAAAACAGGCCAACACTCCGGCATGTAATAGTAAAACTTGCAAATCTTAGAACCAAGGAAACCATCTTAAGGGCAGTTAGGGGGAAGAGATTCCTTACGTACAGAGGGAGGAACATCAGAATAACGTCAGACCTATCCACAGAGACCTGGCAAGCCAGAAAGGCCTGGCAAGACATATTCAGGGTACTAAATGAGAAGAACATGCAGCCAAGAATACTTTATCCGGCAAGGCTTTCATTTAGAATGGATGGAGAGATGCAGAGCTTCCACGACCGACAGAAACTGAAAGAATATGTGACCACTAAGCCGGCCCTGCAAGAAATATTAAGGGGGGTTCTATAAAAGGAGAAAGACCCCAAGAGTGATCTACAACAGAAATTTACAGGGACAATCTATAAAAACAACATCTTCACAGGCAACATGATGACAATTAATTCGTATCTTTCAATAATCACTCTCAACGTGAATGGCCTAAACGCTCCCATAAAACGGCACAGGGTTGCAGATTGGATAAAAAGACGGGACCCATCCATATGCTGTCTACAAGAGACTCATTTTGAACCTAAAGATATATGCAGACTGAAAGTGTAGGGATGGAGATCCATCTTCCATGCCAGTGGACCTCAAAAGAAAGTTGGGGTAGCAATTCTTATATCAGAAAAATTAGATTTTAAACTAAAGTCTGTAATAAGAGACACAGAAGGACACTATATCATTCTTAAAGGGTCTATCCAACAAGAAGATCTAACAATTGTAAATATCTATGCCCCCAACATGGGAGCAGCCATCTACATAAGCCAACTGTTAACCAAAATAAAGAGTCACATTGATAACAATACGTTAATTGTAGGAGACCTCAATACTCCACTCTCAGCAATGGAGAGATCATCTAAGCAGAAAATCAACAAGGAAACAAGAGCTTTGAATGATACATTGGACCAGATGGACCTCATAGATATTTACAGAACATTCCACCCTAAAACAACAGAATACTCATTCTTCTCGAGCGCACATGGAACTTTCTCCAGAATAGACCATATACTGGGTCACAAATCAGGTCTCAACCGATACCAAAAGACTGAGATTATTCCCTGCATATCCTCAGACCACAATGCTCTAAAACTGGAACTCAATCACAAGAAAAAATTTGGCAGAAATTCAAACACTTGGAAGCTAAACACCACTCTGCTCAAGAATGTTTGGGTCATCGAGGAAATCAAAGAAGAACTTAAACAATTCATGGAAACCAATGAGAACAAAAACACATCGGTCCAAAACCTATGGGATACTGCAAAGGCGGTCCTAAAGGGGAAATACATAGCCATCCAAGCCTCACTCAAAAAAACAGAAAAATCCCGAATTCACCAACTAACTCTACACCTTAAAGAACTAGAGAAAAAGCAACAAACGATGCCTAAGCCATGCATTAGAAGAGAAATAATTAAAATTAGAGCAGAAATCAATGAATTAGAAACCAGAAACACAGTAGATCAGATCAACGAAACTAGAAGTTGGTTCTTTGAAAGAATTAATAAGATCAATAAACCACTGGCCAGACTTATCCAAAAGAAGAGAGAAAGGACCCAAATTAATAAAATTATGAATGAAAGGGGAGAGATCACAACTAACACCAAGGAAATAAAAACAATTATTAGAAATTATTATCAACAACTATATGCCAATAAACTGAGCAATCTGGATGAAATGGAGGCCTTCCTGGAAACCTATAAGCTGCCAAGACTGAAACAGGAAGAAACTGACAACGTGAATAGGCCAATAACCAGTAACGAGACTGAAGCATTGATCAAAAACCTCCCCAAAAACAAGAGTCCAGGGCCTGATGGATTCCCTGTGGAATTCTACCAAACATTCAAAGAAGAAATAATACCTATTCTACTGAAGCTGTTTCAAAAAACAGAAACAGAGGAAAACTTCCAAACTCATTCTATGAGGCCAGCATTACCTTAATCCCCAAACCAGGCAAAGATCCCACCAAAAAGGAGAATTTCAGACCGATATCCCTGATGAATATGGACTCCAAAATCCTCAACAAAATCCTAGCTAATAGAATCCAACAATACATTAAAAGGATCATCCACCATGACCAAGTGGGATTTATCCCCGGGATGCAAGGGTGGTTCAACATTTGCAAATCAATCAATGTGATAGAACACATTAATAGGAGGAGGGAGAAGAACCATATGGTCCTCTCAAATGATGCAAAAAAGCATTTGACAAAATACAGCATACTTTCCTGATTAAAACTCTTCAGAGTATAGGGATAAAGGGAATATTCCTCAAGTTCATAAAATCCATCTATGAAAAACAGCGAATATCATCCTCAATGGGGAAAAGCTGAGAGCCTTTCCCTTAAGATCAGGAACACGTCAAGGATGCCCACTCTCGCCACTATTGTTCAACATAGTACTAGAAGTCCTAGCAACAGCAACCAGACAACAAAAAGAAATAAAAGGTATTTAAATTGGCAAAGAAGAAGTCAAACTCTCTCTTTTCGCAGACGACACGATACTTTACGTGGAAAACCCAAAAGACTCCACCCCCAAATTACTAGAACTCATACAGCAATTCAGTAATGTGGAAGGATACAAAATCAATGCACAGAAAACAGTTGCTTTCTTATACACTAACAACACAACTGTAGAAAGAGAAATTAGAGGAACGATTCCATTTACAATAGCACCAAAAACCATAAGATGCCTCGGAATAAACCTAACCAAAGAGGTAAAGGATCTATACTCTAGGAACTACAAAACACTCATGAAAGAAATTGAAGAAGACACAAAAAGATGGAAAAATATTCCTTGTTCATGGATCGGAAGAATAAACATTGTTAAAATGTCTATGCTACCCAGAGCAATCTATACCTTCAATGCCATCCCAATCGAAATTCCAAAGACATTTTTCAAAGTGCTGGAACAAACAATCCTAAAATTTGTACAGAATCAGAAAAGACCCCAAATTGCCAAGGAAATGTTGAAAAAGAAAAACAAAGCTGGGGGCATCACGTTGCCCAATTTCAAGCTATATTACAAAGCTGTGATCACCAAGACAGCATGGTACTGGCACAAAAACAGACATAGAGACCAATGGAACAGAATAGAGAACCCAGATATGGACCCTCAACTCCACGGTCAAATAATCTTTGACAAAGCAGGAAAAAACATGCAATGGAAAAAAGGCAATCTCTTCAATAAATGGTGCTGGGAAAATTGGACAGCCACATGCAGAAGAATGAAACTCGGCCATTCTCTAACACCATTCACAAAGATAAACTCAAAATGGATGAAAGACCTCAATGTGAGACAGGAATCCATCAAAATCCTAGAGGAGAACATAGGCAGTAACCGCTTTGACATCGCCCACAGCAACTTCTTTCAAGATACATCTCCAAAAGCTAGTGAAACAAAAGCAAAAATGAACTTCTGGGACTTCATCAAGATAAAAAGCTTCTGCACAGCAAAGGAAACAGTCAACAAAACAAAGAGGCAACCCACAGAATGGGAGAAGATATTTGCAAATGACACTACAGATAAAGGGCTGGTATCCAAGATCTATAAAGAACTTCTCAAACTCAACACCCAAAAAATAAATAATCAAGTCAAAAAGTGGGCAGAAGATATGAAAAGACAATTCTCTGAAGAAGACATACAAATGGCTAACAGACACATGAAAAAAATGTTCATCATCATTAGCCATCAGGGAAATCCAAATCAAAACCACACTGAGATACCACCTTACACCAGTTAGAATGGCAAAAATGGACAAGGAGAGAAACAACAAATGTTGGAGAGGTTGTAGAGAAAGGGGAACCCTCTTACACTGTTGGTGGGAATGCAAGCTGGTACAGCCACTTTGGAAAACAGTGGAGGTTCCTCAAAAAGTTAAAAATAGAGCTACCCTATGACCCAGCAATTGCACTCCTGGGTATTTACCCCAAAGACACAGATGTAGTGAAAAGAAGGGCCATATGCACCCCAATGTTCATAGCAGCAATGTCCTCAATAGCCAAACTGTGGAAAGAGCCGTGATGCCCTTCAGCAGATGAATGGATAAAGAAGATGTGGTCCATATATACAATGGAATATTACTCAGCCATCAGAAAGGAAGAATACCCAACTTTTACATCAACATGGATGGGACTGGAGGAGATTATGCTAAGTGAAGTAAGTCAAGCAGAGAAAGCCGATTATCATATGGTTTTACTTATTTGTGGAACATCAGGAATAGCATGGAGGACATTAGGAGAAGGAAGGGAAAAATGGGGGGCGGGGGATTGGAGGGAGAGATGAACCATGAGAGACTATGGACTCTGAGAAACAAACAGGCTTTTAGAGGCGAGGGGGGAGGGGGGATTGGTAAGCCCGGTGATGGGTATTAAGGAGGGCACGTACTGCATGGAGCACTGGGTGTTATACAAAAACAATGGATCGTGGATCACCACATCAAAAACCAATGATGTATTGTATGGTTACTAACATAACATAATAAAATTTAAAAAAAAAAAAAAAAAAGGCCAGGATGCCCCTGCCCTGTGCCTCAGGGACTGGACCCTCCAATGAGCTTAGTGTAGGCTATACTCAGCAGAGCCATGAGTGGCATGGCTACCTCAACCTAGATTTCAAAGGATGTGGCTGTGCATTGGAGCTACAAGCTAGGACCCCAGACTAGGAGAGCTAGAGGCACAGGGCAGAGAGCCCTGAAGAGCCACAGGGCCCAGGCAGAGAGCTGCTATAGGGGTAAAGCCACTATAGAACCACTGTCCTACTAAGCTATGGGGAGAAAACTGCCACCCAAGTGGGACTAGAAAGTGGAGCATCAAACCAAAAAGTATTATACTTGAGCCTTAAGGTTTATTACTGTTTGTCCTGTTAGGTTTTAGACTTACTTGGGATCCATTACCTCTCCTTGCCTATTTCTCCATCTTGGAATGGGAATGTCTATCCTATGCCTGTCCCACCACCATAATTTGGAAGCACATTTGTTTTCACAGATTCACAGCTGAAGAGGCATTTGCTTCAGGATGAACCATACCTTGAGTTCCACTCATATCTTATTCAGATATTTAGGTAAGACTTTGGATTTTAGACTTCAGAGTTGATACTGGAACAAGTTAAGACTTTTAAGGTTGTTGAGATGGGATAAATGTATTTTGCATGTGAACAGAACATGAATTTTGGAAGCCAGGAATGAAATGTTATGGACTGCCTGTTTGTCTCCTCCCCAAATTCATATTTGGAAACCCTGTCCCCACTGGAATATTAAGAGGTAGAGACTTTGGAAAGTAACTGGGATTAAATGAGGTCATATGGGTAAAGCAAATATGAAGAAACCAGTATACAGAGAGAATCAGAGTCAAATGTTGAGGAAATCCTGATAGTGTCTAAACCTGGATTCCAGCTATCCAGAGCCACTGCCAACACTGTTCTTGAAATTTGGCGTTGTGACTTACTTTGTCTCACCTGAATTGATAATGTTCCTTGAATTAGAAAGAGAGCTAAGAATTATGACTTCCTCTACCCTGCTTAATGGCAGGGCTGGAAATGTTGCTGTAATGGCAGACAAACATCTTAAGAAGGAGCAACTAGGGAGTCACCTTCCAACATCTATAGTTGATATGGCTATACTCTCTTAAGAATTATTAATGTGTGGTAATAAAAGCACTCTATGTCTATGATTCACTTTACAGTTTTTAAAACATCTTCCACACTTACTACCCCAAAATACTAACCTATAAACAGTTAAAACAGATTATCAGCAAACCAAGACAGAACGGCCTGGCTTGAAACCCCATTTTTCCCCACCATCCATCCATCCATTCTTTTCCACAGAATAATGCTTCTGGATTACTGATCTCATAGAAATTCAGAACACTGACTGCTTAGTAATGTTCTTCGGGTTCATACACAGAAGTATTTCATTTCTCATACAACTCAAGTATCAATAGCTTACTTTTAAATCAAGCACACTTCTATTCCCTCTGGTCATCTGGACTTCTTATTTATTTTATTATCTCCAAACTCTGATACATATTAAGGATAATTTAGAATAGTGATATGACTTTTTTTTCTCCCCCAAGGTTGGGAATAAAGGCATAAACAAATTTAACCCAATAGGTACTCAAAATTTAGATAGTGAACCAGCTTTTAAACTTCTCACAGAAATTAATCCCTTGTTTGCCTTTATACCACAGGCAATTAATTTGACTGAAACAAATATTCTTTGATGACCATCAAGCAAAAGCAGAGCAATTTCATATGATAGAATTATTATTGGCAGGGGAATATTATGCAAAATTGGTATAACCAAGCAAGATCAAAAAGGCTTCTGATTGTAAAACATCAAAGGCTTCAGGCAAGTCCTTCCTCAGAGAAAAGCCTAAAATATTGGAGAACCCATTTATACCATTACATTAAGGAATGATTTTAATGATGGCCCCCTGAGATGACAGACTGAGGTGAAATTTCAGAATTACACTAAATCAATTCCATGGACTGCTTAGTTAGGGAAATGGTTCACACTAAGCATTTGTCACTCAAGCCTGTACACATTATTTTTAAATGCATGGTACTGGGAAAAGTATATGATTTTTAGTTAGTCCCAGTTGGTTCAATTACTAGACATGTGACCCCAAGTTATTCTCAACATTTCTGAACACTTTTTTTCCTTTGTGAATACATTTTTGTGAGAATTGAAGGGACAAACTATGGAGCAACCAATAACCATTAATTTATAAGCATGAATTTCTATATGAATGTTGGTTACTATTATCTAGGCTATATATTTCTGAAGTAACAGATAAGAACAAATTTCTTAAACTTCCTTACTGGAATTAAACAGGTTAAAACAGTACTTTGGAACTCTGTTTTTAATAGAAGTCAATAAATGCCTAAAACACACACAGAATATGCAAATTTAATGTTCAAAGTAGCAAAACCCGTGTTTACCATTTTAATATCTCCCTGTATACCTGAAAAAATACATATATAGATAGATAGATATATTTTTGCCAAGCACTTAACTTTAAGTCAATACACATGTCTCACACAATTCTCCTAGTCTTATGCGAGCCTAACATATCTAAGAATCAATACTGCTGGGGAAGTAACAGAGAGAAGAAGCACATTTAGTTTTACTAATGTGCGATACTCTGGAGCTAAATAGTAACTGCTAACTGACTCTCTCAATCCTGCTTGAGTCTTGGCAAAAGGGGAGTACAGTGATAAACAGGGTCAAATAGAATTTAACTACCTGTTTTCTTATAACATGTGACAAGAATATAAATTCTATTTCCAATTATTGAAAGAGAAAAAGATAAATGAGTTAAAATGGGTCAAAGTGTAGAGTAGCATGTAGATTATATGTTTCTGTTTCATTTTGTAGTAAAATATACCCACTGTGTTAAGATATTAATACTTCATATATTTGGATTCTTATCAGTAAATATTCTATGTTAGTATTTGTTAAAATCCTAAAGAGAGTGTTCTTAACAAAAAATGGCATAGTCTGCCCAAGTCTGTCCCTCCATAAAGTCAATAAAAACACTGGCAAAACGTGTCCATCAACTTCTTTGGAATTCTGGAAACAATCAGAAACTTGCAGCAAGTAAGATAATGTGTAATCAAGAAAAACTGGGAGTATTAATAAAAAATGAGAGCTTTGTGGTATTTGAACTTACCCTTATCCCATTACTCAATAACTGGATCAGATTTGGCCTTGAAGATAACAACTCACATCCCAGTGCAGAGAGCAATACCAGAGAGAACAGAACAGATCCCATTCACAAGGAGATGGGGGTGTTCTGTTGACCTGTCTGGTGCTCCTTAGATCAAAGGGCTGGCCTTTATGTTACCTAACTCAGGATATTCACAGCACTGAGTTGGCTATCCGAGGAACAGTGACTGTCAAATTTACCAGGAAATATATTACTCACATCTGCCAAAGGACAATGGATGACAGTTTGGAAAATAACAGACTAACCAAAAAGCTTGAGAAAGGTTGAGAAATGAGATGCTTTGAGGAATAAAGGTTTTCAAAAGATCCAATATGTTACTGGTAATCTAGGAGGCCATGTTCATACCCAGACTGTGCATATATTCAGTAAAGACATGAGAAGGCCCTATATGCTGAGCTCTGGCTTTCTTCAGGCTTGTACAAACAGGAAGTAAAGGCTGAGGTAGAGTTGTAAAATGCTTGGCTGAGTGTCAAAGATATGCCCAAACTCACTCATAGAGCCCATCTGAAAAACTGGGAGATTTTTAGCTCCAGTCATTTAACAAAGTATTTGTCCAATCACCAGCTGATCAATAAATTAACAGAACAGAATTCAGTGGCCAAACATGATAAAGAATACCAATTTTACAAAATTAGTTTAGAAAAGCCACCAAACAACCATCACTATAAAAAGCAGCGACAAGAAGCCCAGCAAAAAAAAAAAAAAGAAAATATGATTTCCAAATTTGCATGATCATAACATTCAAAATGCCCACTTTTCAACAAAAACTGCAAGGCATGGGGCCCCTGGGTGGCTCAGTCGGTTACATGGCTGCCTTTGGCTCAGGTCATAATCCCAGGGTCCTGGGACAGAGCCCCACATCAGGTTCCCTGCTCAGCGGGGAGTCTGCTTCTTCCTCCCCCTCTGCTCCCCCCAGCTTGTGCATGCTCTCTCTCTCTCATAAATAAATATAATCTTTAAAAAAAAAATACTGCAAGGCATGTAAAAAAAAAAAACAAAACAAGAAACTGTGGCCCATACAAAGCAAAAAAAGGAATGAATAGAAACTTTCCCTGAAGAAGTTCAGACACTACTAGACAAAGATTTAAAATAGCTATTTTATATATATTCAAAAAACCAAATAAAGTCATGTTCACTGATGAAAGGAAACCATGTACTAAAGCATTTTTAAAAAATACTTTTGAAATAAATTTAACCAAGATATGCCAAGACTTGAAACCGAAAAATACAAAGCATTGTTGAAAGAATTGTTGAAAGAATTGTTGAAAGAATTAAATAAATGGAAAGACATCCCGTGTTCATGGATTAAAAGACTTAATATTGTTAAGATGGCAATAACCTCCAAATTTATCCATAGATTCAATGCAATCCCTATCAAATGTCCAACTTCCTTTTTTTGCAGAAATGGACAAGCTGATTCTAAAATTTATATGGAATTGCAAGGGACCCAGAATAACCAAAATAATCTTGAAAAATAAAAACAAAGATAAAAAATTCAAACTTCCAAATTTTAACACTTTCTATAAAGCTACTGGAATCGAAATAGCAGGGTATTGGCATAAGAACAGACATATAAATCAATGGAATATAATTGAAAATCCACAAATAAACCAACAGAGTCGATTTTCAACAAAGATGTTAAGACGATTCAATGAGGAAAGAACAGCTTTATGGGGTAACTGGATCTCCACCTGCAAAAGAATGAATTTGCACTCCTACATCACATAACAAAAAAATAAATAAACTCAAAATAGGGGTGCCTGGGTGGCTCAGTCGATTAAGCGTCTGCTTCAGCTCAGGTCATGATCCTGGAGTCCCAGGATCTAGTCCTGCATGAGGCTCCCTGCTCAGTGGGGAGTCTGCTTGTCCCTCTACCCCTCCCCCCTGCTTGTGTCTCTCTCATGTGCTCTTGCCCTCAAATAAATAAAATCTTTTAAAAATAAATGAATAATAAATGTTATGACTCAAATTTAAGAGATAAAACTGTAACATTCTTAAAAAGAAACGTGTAAATTTTCATGATCTTGGATTCGGTAATGGTTTCTTAAACAGGACACCGAAAGCATAAGCAACCAAAGAAAAAAATAAATTGGATTTCACCAAAACTAAAAACTTTTGTGCATCAAAGGATACTATCAAGTCAGTGAAAAGACAAACCACAAAATGGAATAAAGTATTTGCAAATAATATATCCGTTAAGGGTCTAGCATCCATAATATATAACAAACTGAGTTGTACAACAAAAAAGACAATCTTTTAAAAATAGGCAGAGTTTTTGAATAGACATTTCTCCAAAAAATATATACAAAGGACCAATAAGTACATGAAAATATGCTCAGTATCCTTATTCATAAGGGAAATGAAAAACCAAACCACATGAAGCTACCATTTCACACCTACTAGAATGGCTGTAATTTAAAAAAACAACAACAGAAAATAAAAAGTGTTGACAATAATGTGGGCAAGCAGGAACCCTCATACATTGCTGGTGGGAAGGTAAAACAGTGCAGCTGCTATGAAAAAAAATTTGGTAGTTACTCAAAAGTTAGACATAGGGTTAACAGCAATCCCATTTCTAGATACATATCTAAGAGAAATGGAAGCATATATCTACACAAAAATCGAAGATGAGTGATCAGAGCATATTATTAATAATAGCCACAATGTGAAAACAACCCAAGTGTCCATCAACCACTGAACAAATAAAGAAGATATGGTATATCCATGCAATGAAGTATTATTCAGCTCTAAAAAGGACTACAGTCCTGATACATGCTAAAACAAAAAAAAAAAAAAAAGAGGATGAAATCATCCATAATACCTAGCTTGCTAAAATGTTACACGGAGGCCACTGGGGGCGATGGAAGGTTTCAGAGGAGGGCGTAGGCCTTTGGAATGCCAAGGCCTACGTGACCACTCTGCCACAGGAATGCTGCAGGGAGCTGCCTTCCCCAAAGCTTTCTTAGCCCAAACAGCTGCCTGTGATCTAAGAGATGTATGTATTTCCCTAAGCTATGTTTAGCAGAACTCATAGAACACACTGATCAGCACATTGTATCTTTCCCGTAATCAGACTCTTCTATTTTCTGTAAGACCCCTTGCCACACATCACTCGTTTGAGAAACAGAGTAATAAAGATTTATGATTAACCTGAAGCACCAATAAAGGTGAGAACAAGGAAGAGTGAAGGGTCTTCGTCTCTGATTGTTGACCCCCTTGCCTTTTCTCTTTCACAGCAAAGTCTGGAGTAATCTTTCATCAGTCAGTACAGGCATTACTGGCCATTCCTGGCAATGAATCTTAAAAACATTATGCTAAATGAAAGAAGCCAGACATAAAATACTACATATTGTATGACTTCATTTATTTGAAATATTCAGAATAAACAAATCCATTTATACAGAAAGTCGATTACTGCTTGTGAGTAGCCTGGGGAGAGGGAAGAATGGAATACGACTGCTAGTGAGTATAAGAATACTTTTTAGGGTGATGAAAACATTCTAGAATTAGATAGTGGTATTGGCTGCACAACTTTGTGAATATACCAAAAAACACTGAATTGTATACTTGAAAATTATTGAAGTAGTGTATTTTATGTTACATGAATGTTCTCAATTTTTAAAATCTTAATGTTCTCTTTATGTTTAAAAGTTAAACATTAAAGTTAAATGTAAATAGCTAAGTCTAATATTAATGAGAGGTAAATGCATATGTTCTGGAACTTTTTTGTAGTATGGTTATACAGGTAGCACATTCTGGATCAGAGATTTTGCTAAATACTTCTTTATATGTATACTTTTTCAAGATAGCTCTTAAAGAAACTTATCACTCTATTCTTATATTACTGTTTTTTATTTTTACCCTGCCTTATTCTGAAGAAGATTTCAAAAAGTCACAAGGAGTAGGAAACCTTATTGTATCAGATTCAGTTATCCAAGACATATGACAAGAGAGAGAAACCACAAATATATACCATATCTTGGTAAAGAAGAGTTCAAATTGTAGTTCAGACTTACTGCTACATTAACTAGTCTAAGAATTCTAGCATTACCCTTATTTAGACACACTTAATAGTACAACAAGGACACCTTGTTAGATGGCTTCCCTATTTTCAACACAAAACTTTATTGTATCAAGAAATCACAATATTTTTGGAAAAAGTCTACATGATGAGAATTAATCTAAAGACATAAATTCTTGCTTACTTAAGTGTATTCATTCACATGAACTGAAATTTTCTATTGAAAATTTTCTATTGAAACATCTTTTCAAAATGTTATTTCCCAAATCATTACAATTTGGACATCTTCTTGGATTCTTAGAAGTCTCCTGAGAAGATGATCCCTGTCTTCTGAAAAAAATCATACGAGCAGCTCAATACAACTGTTGCCAGGTCCCTCTTTCTCCATAGTGAAGCTTATCCAAAGGTACTGTTGGCCTATTTTCAATTACTTTATACACTCAAGCAGAAGCTAAAACAGATGCTACTGTACACATAATTAGCCTTTGTAAAAGATTTTGTGGCTTCTCTCTTGTCACACTTCTTGCTCACTGCCTGATTCCCCAAACATATCAAGTGACTGATTGCCAGGCAACCAAGCAATGCCATCCAGAGAATTCTCCTATCCATCTCAACAGATGCCATCTCATTTAGATACAACAGGGTTCAAAGCTTCAAATTTGTTTATGTGACCCAATAAGTCAATGTTATTTTGGTGGTGCATTACTGATGAGTAAACCATAAAGGTGGATCACACTGAAAATGCTGATATTGAGACCCTTTATTATCAATACTTCATGATTATACTGTACCTGTAAATAGTAAAAAATTTTGGAAAACATGTAAATGAAATTTAGCTAATTTTTAAATAGCCCTTTTCAGGGTACCTGGATTGTGAAGTCAGTTAAGCGTCAGACTCTTGGTTTTGGCTCAGCTCATGATCTTAGGGTTGTGGGATCAAGCCCCACATATGGCTCCATGCTGAGCCTTCTCCCTCTGCCCCTCCTGCTTGTGCGCTCATACTCTCTCTCTCTCTCTCACTCACTCTTTCTCTCTCTCTAAAAATAGATTAATAAATCTTTAAAAATAAATAAATAAAATAAAATAACACTTTTCTCACTCCTGAGACAAGTGCTAATGCCATGTAGGTTTTTGCCTTACTTGTTTAGAAAGCATATAGTTTAGAATCAATTAATTAATAAATTAAGAAAATTGATAAATACTGCATTCTATAAGATCTAATACAGTAAATAGAAGCACTTGTAAAACATTAAATTGTCTGCTTTAGAGACCTGAGATGGCTATGTTTCCCTAAAAGTGTAATTTTTCCCAACTGCTCCTAAATTTATCAAATTCAGCTGCTACCTCTGATTTGATTTTACTCTTCATATAATCGAGTATTACCTTCTGTGCACAGTTAATCAACTCTTCTACAATTTTTTTTGACATATCAGGTCTCTTTATAGACACTAACTGATGTTCAGATCAAAGAGAATTCAATAAAAAAATGTCTTTTGTAGCATTCTTTTAGTGAGCTATTTATAGCAATCCTTTGCAAAGATTGTTAGGACCTGTTAATACATGACAGAATCTTTTATTACTACATCAAGTAAGCAACTACAAAATATTAAAGTAAATGATGGCATCTCTGTGAAAGATGACAAGCTCAAATATTTAATTTTTCTCCCTCTGACTTCAGGGTTCCTTTCCAAATCTTTAAAGAAATTATGCTTTTAAAGCAGTTAGTTGTCTCAAACATAGGTTTCAACTCAGAGGTTACCCAAAGTAGATGAATGAGGCTCAGAATTCCAAAAGAGCAGATTAAGTCTGCAATACCCCACTGTGAAGACCTGACTTTTAATCAAAAAAGAATGAATCAACCAAATCTGAGAAACTGTCTCCGGTGCCAAACACGAAAAAAACTGCATATTAAAAGCAAAATAGAAATGCCTTTCTTGTTGAACAAAGAGTAATAATTATATATTTATTGTGAAAAATAATTATGATGACTACCATTTGCCCATTAAGGGTAACTGGCAATACTTTTTGACCTAGTTTTTTTTTTATTTACTCAAAACAACCATATTAATAGATATGTATTTCTATTTTAAGAAAGAAGAAACTAAAGTTCAGAGAAACAAAGATCTCAGGATAAGAACCCTGGCCATGTGACTCACAAATCAGGGTTTTGCATCTACACTTAAATCCTAATAGGTAATGACATGCACTTTAGAAATTCTTTTGAATAAGCCGCTCCTTTTTACTTAAAAATTCAGAAATAATGTCACATTTTTCAATATTTAATATAATCTGGATGCTAAAGAAGTTAAATTGCATATTAGGGCGGATATTAGAATCAATCGGGCAATCACCACCACAACAAAAATATACTAAGATATTTTGGAAAGGAACAAATTCATTACATCAAGGACTTCATGCTCCTCTGTAAACAGATTCACAAAGGGAAAATCAAATCAGAGATGCTCAAAATAAACTCCAACAGTCAAGCAGTTTCATAAAATCATAAACCTGACCATGCACTATTTGTTTGCAGATTTGTGCCACCAGTATTCAAATCCTGTGTTACAAACAAAAGTTACTTTATGAGGCCGAAACTCCTTTTCTGCCTTATTCAGATTCTATGAAGCTTTTATGTAATAAAACCATCTGAATTTGGTTTCTCCTAGGTAGATCCACCTTGAATTAAAAGTATTTACACTAGCATAAACATGGAATTAATATGTGTTTGAAAGTTACCTGTATTTTAAAATTGCTGATTCTTTGGAAAAACTAGGGTTAAAATTATTCCTACTTAGGTTTTTCTTTCAGTAAATCAATCACTGTAGAGCACGCCCAAACAAAGCTTTCTTTTCTCTTTCAATACAAAACCTGATGTGAGCTATAACTTAAAGTAGTAATGATGTACATTGAAATGTGGAGGCAAAAAGGCTCAACTGATTTTCTAAAAAGCATTTTCTTACAATCAAAGAAAATCATTATCACATGACTTTACTTTTATAGTCATATAGCTGCATCAAAAATCTCCAGAGCCCTATACATTCAGACTGAATGCAATTACTTCCAAATCTTGTGAACTTCTAAGATAGCATGGAGAGCAGCTTTAAACTAAGGGGAAAATTAAAGATGTAGTGTAAGAGCCTATATTAAAAAGCTGTCCTTTATAGGTCACAGCCAGACATCTGCTATTACCATATGGCTATTTGATTGGCACATACTTGATAGATATGAGAATATTTTAGTCCAACTCATTTTGCAAAATTTTAACAAAAGCTATCCTTTAAGCCTGATGTATAAGTGAGAAAGCTAATTGGTTTATATATGGAAGCAGGAGATCAGTTTTTGTATGTATTTGAAAAGAGCAAAAATTTAATCAGTGTATTTTTTAAATCTATACAGGAAAAAAAATTCTGGACTTGCTATCAAATTGGAACTGCAAGGGGAATGTTTAAAGGAGGAAGTACATTACAAGAGAAGAGAAAGAAGGTGGTCTTAAAGTACTCCAGAGAATCAAGATAAACCCAAAGACCGTCTTTACCATTTTTTGGCAATTAATCATGTACTGCCTACAATATTTCTAGGTTGTTACACTGAACTATGATTTAGTCCATGTACTTTTTAACTGTTCACATTTTTTGTTGTGAAATTTAGGGTGGCAATAGGTTGTGGCAGTAAAGAAAACAAGCTCTACTATGAGTAGAAATCTCAGCTTTATTACTTAATAACTGTGACTTTAGGTAAGTTCATTAAAATCTTTAGGCCTTAGTTTGCTTTGTGGTTAAATACAGGTAATAACTACATCTATCACATAGAGTTTTTTGTAATGATTAAACTATAATGTTATATATATCTTATATGTAAAAATATATAAATTCCTTGGCACAGTGTTAGACACATATATCAACATATAATATTGTTGTTGATGGTCTCAAAATTAGGAGCAGTAATACTGGTAATGTCTTGAAATCAATCTATAAGCATATTGGAAACAAGAGCTCTTTCTAATCAATCACTCTCAAATTTATTACACATAGCAGGAATAACTCAACTCAACTCAAAAGGTTGGTTGATTTATTGAACCTAGTAATACTGCTATTGTAACTCTTCAGAAGCAAGAATTATATGTCCAGCCAATAAAATATTAAGGCAAAAAGATATCTGCTTAAGTGTAATATATAGTAATTTGGATACACCCAGTAGCTATCCATTCAGGATCCAATTTTGGATCTTGACAAGATCAAATCAAGAGGTCAAATATAACCCTGTGAGCAACAAACGATATTTGGGCACTTAATTTATCCTATTTTGCTCAAGATTTCTTGCTTAAGGATTTCATCATTGATCACATTTTCAGCACATTTCCAAAAAAATATTTATAGTAGATAAAATTTCACACTCTCAGTATAGAATCACATTTTATGCACATAAGGCATTTTTTTATTGCTAAAGATTGATGGCCAATGCAAATTTTGACCACTATTTTGAAGTAGAAGAATAAATCATGTGTATATAAAATTTAGAAATAGTTAAATGCACAAACATCTACAAACTATGTGTGGCACAATACTAGAAAATCCAAATAATTGATTGATATGCTTTGAAAATGATGAAACTACATAATAGTTGATATGTTTTCTATATCTGGATAATTTGAACACATTTTAAAAGTTGATTCTTGTCTTTATTGAGTTTCAATGCATTATGGAATCATGAGTCTGGGAAGTTTCATGGGAGATTACTCAACCTAACTCAGCGCATTCTATTTCATTCTATTTATGCAGTCATTCTTGCATTAAAACTTTGTGTCCAGGGATTGGCTAGGGCTTGGAAAAAAAGGTTAATCTTGTGAAGAAAAAAGACATATGAATTTAAAACAATTAACACACTTGGTAAGTACCAAAAGGAATACCACATTGGATGGGATATCTGGAGTGTTAGCTATCAGTGAAGGCTTTAGAAATGAGGTGGAATTTAAATTGTGTCCACACCAACAAATAAAAAGTATGAGAGTTTTCCTATGGAAAAAAAAATATGTACAAAAGCAAAAAGATGTAAACAATTTGGAAAAACTGCAAGTAATGTGGCATTAATGAGTGCATTTGATGAAGTAATCAGAAATGAGACTGGTCACTCGGAGGGAGGATACAATGAAGGGCTTCAGGTGCTTCCAGATAAAACAAATACTGTGTTTTAAACATGGAATCATATCTGCATCTTGGAAATACTCTTCTGGAATCATGGTAGGGAATGACTTCAAGAAAAGGAATCTAGTTAAGAAACTACTGTACTAGCTCAGGCAAGGTATAAAGAGATAGCAGCAATAGGGAAGAGAGAAGAGAGAATATAACAGATGTTCAGGAGGTAGGCTCTATAGTAGTTAATGACTGGAGGAAAACAGAGAAAGAGAAATTGAAGAGAGTATAAAAGTACGGTTTTATAATTTGAGTAACTTGGGGGCTGGTGATCATATTTATCAATAGTAAATGCAAGTTGGGGAAAGAAGCCAAAAAAGTAAAATAAAACAAGAGACAAAAAAATAGTTATATTAATACGAACAACTGTACTTATTGCAAACTTACTGCATGCCAAGGATTACAAAAATTCTTTCCATATTATATTTTATTCAGTCGGGGGTGAGCTACAGTAAGAGTGTAAATCAGAAAGTGACTGACACCTCTGGGTAGACCTCTACCAAGTATTACCTTATGGTTTTTGGCCAAGCATGTGGGTAACAATTTAGGCGTTCTGGGGATATTGTTTGATGGGCATACCACTCCAAGCAGTAGAAAGCAAAAGGCGGTGTTGAAGTCCTAAAACAATAAAAAGGGTCAAGATAGGGAAATCAAGGTCAATCTCAAGTCAAAAATAAGGCACATGCCTGAAAATTAAGAGCTAAAGTCAATAAGGAGTGGATCAGAAGTTTCAATAATAGTCCTTGTTGACCATTAGCCACAGGATGTGAGGGTAACAGAAGCATAGCTAGAGGGGGCCACAGGTAAGTTAACAGAGAACTGTGGGTCTGGGTACTTTCTGGAAATCTGGAAACAAAAAATTGTTTCTAGCTTAACACCATTAGGGTCCCAAGAACATACTGTGTATGACTCCTATTGCTTTAAGTTTGTAAGGTTTATTTTATGGCCCAAAATATGGTTAAGGTTGGTAATTATTCCATGTACATTTGCAAAAAAAAATGTGTATTCCTCTCTCTCCCCCTCTTACCCCATGTGTGTATGTGGGGGGAGGGGTGTGGGTGTAGGTGTGCCTGGAGGGGTCAATTAGGTCAACTTATTTGCTATTATTCAAGTTGTCTATATCCATGCTCATTTTCTATCTGACTGTTGTATGTTAATGGAATATTGAAATCTTCAACTAAGATTGTATATTTGTTTATTCTCTTAAATTCTATCAGCTTTTGTTCTTTTTTTAAGTGTATAATTATATAATTGACAGGCCTTCTTAGAGAATTGATCTCTCTGTGTCATGTAAAGCTCTTCTTCATTTGTGGTACTACTTACTCTGAAGTCTTATTTGTCTGATATTGATACAACTACTGTAGCTTTCTTTTTCTTATTATCTATATGTTTTTCAATCTTAATAGTTTATTTTATCTTTTCTATTTTTAAAGTGAGTTTCTTACAGAGAGCATAGAGTTGGGGTTTTTTGTTATATCCAATCTGACAACATATGACTTTTAATTGATGAATTTAAAGCTTTTATGTGATTATTGATAGGTTGTAGTAAAATCTGCAACTTTCTAGCTATTTCTATGTGTTCCATCTGTTTTATTTCCTTTTTTTGCCTTCTTTTGCACTAATCCAGCATTCTTATGATTCTGTGTTATTCCCCCTCTTTTTATACATTGTTATTATTTTGCAGTGATTGGACTAGATTTTACAATATACACTCATCTGTATACTGCATCTTTAAATAATATCCCCATGCTGTAGTGTAAGGACCTTACCATAGATGTTTCCCCAATGTTTACCCTACAACATTTATACTAATGTCATATATTTCACTTTTATATGTTCTAAACACAACACATAGCTATAGTTTCTGTTTTAAATACCCAGCTATCTTTCAGAGCAACTGAAAATCAGAAAATAAAAATTTTTATTTTCATTTATTTTTGAGCATTCTTCATTTCTTTGCAAAATCCAAATCCTTTGGCCTGAAATACTTCCTTTACCATTTCTTAGGTAACAGGTCTGCTGGCAATGAGTTCTCTCAGTATTTTCAATACTTTTTCATTTTGGAAAAGTCTATTTCTTGTTCTTTTTCTGAAAGATATTTTCTATGGGTATAGAATTCTGAGCTGACAGAGTCTTCCTTTCAATATTTTTTTTTAAAGATTTTATTTATTTATTTGACAGAGAGAGACATAGCGAGAGAGGGAACACAAGCAGGGGGACTGGTAGAGTGAGAAGCAGGCTTCCCATGGAGCAGGGAGCCCGATGTGGGACTCGATCCCAGGACCCTTGGATCATGACCTGTGCCGAAGGTAGACGCTTAACAACTGAGCCACCCAGGCGCCCCTCCTTTCAATATTTTAAAAATATCATTCCAGTGTCATCTGGTACCAAGGCTTCTAATACAAAGTCTGCTTTAATTCTTATCTTTATTCTTCTGTATATGCCTTTTTTTCTCTAAATGCCTTCAAGATTTTCTGTCTCTGATATTCATTAGCTTGAATATGATATGCCAAGATCTCTTTGGTATTTATCCTACTTTGTGTCCTCTGAGCTTCTTCATCTGTGTTTAGCATGTGTCACTAGTTCAGAAAAAATCTCAACCATTATTTCCTTAAATATTCCACCTGCCCAGTTCTCTCTTCTCCCTCAGAATTTTAATTATGTTTATATTAGAGATTTGGTATTTTCACAAAGATCCTGGATGTTCTCTACTCTACACTACTTTTTCTCCTTGTGTTTATGTCTGGGTTATTTCCACTGACCTATATTCAAGTTCCCTGATCCTTTTATTGATATATCAAGTCTACTGATAAATCCATCAAAGGCTTTTTTTCATCTCTGTTACTGTGTTGTTGTTTTATTTCTAGCTTTTCAATTTGACCATTTCTTATAGTTTCTATATTTCTGCTGATAGTACCCATCTGGTCATACATGTCCACCTTTCCCAATAAGTCCCCCATCAATCAATGTTATTTTAAGCTTCCTATTATTTCTAGCTTCCTGTCATATCTGGATCCAGTTCTGTTGCTCACTTGACAATGAGTTGTTTTTTTCTTTTTTTGGTATGCCTCATAATTTTGCTGCAAACTAAATGATACTAGAGATTGAGATAAATATTATTAACTATTAGAAATAAGCATACCTTTTCCTTTACTAGGCCTTTAATGTAGAGGTTTGATCCAATATAATCAAGAGTTGAGCAAGGTTTGGGATTTTTGTTTCCACAGCCACTGTCTGTACCACAGGCTTCAAATTCCTCTAACATTACCTTATGTGTATGGTGGGGACTGATTTGTCAGAGAGTTTTTGTCAATGTAACTCCATTCTCAGCTTTAGATGTTTCTTTTGTGTTGTACCTTAGAAAGAGTCTCTCTACTTTCTTGTAATTTTCCCAACACAATTCCATTATTAAATGTTCTTTGACAAGTTTTAGCCTGGTGGTTGGAGCTCTCATCGCCATTGTTCTGATTAGTCTTCAGCCTTAGAAGCACAGTGTCCCTGTATCCTATTGGTGTAGCCTTCTCAGTGTTCCTGCTCCTACATCTGTTGCAGTTATGGACTCAGTACACATTTCTTCACCTCCTCCAGGGTTAGAGCGTATTTCTTTTCTCTTCCCCTAACTGAAATGGTTTTCCTATGTCCTAAGTGTGACAACATCTGCCCATCCCCCAGCAGTTTAAGATGATACAAGGAAGAAGGCTCTCAGAAGGATTTTGTCCCTTTGCTGAGGTGGCTACTCCCCTCCCCACTTCTGGCCTATACCATAAGGGACACTTTCTTAAGACTCCCACCAATCTTTTTGTGAGTAACCCATGAGGTCATGGAGAAGAGCCTACAAGTGAGTGCAAATTCTTTTATATTTTTATCTTTGGGCCTCAGGGGTTCCATATCCTCTTCCAGCCCAAACTAGCCCTTACCAACTCCTTAACAATTTTAGCTAAAGGGGGCGCCTGGGTGGCTAAGTCAGTTATGCGTCTGCCTTTGGCTCAGGTCATGATCCCAGGACTGAGCCCCAAGTTGGCTCCCTGCTCAGTGGGGAGCCTGCTTCTCCCTCTCCTCCCTGCTATCTCTTGCTATCTCAGTCTCTATCTCTCTCTCAAAAAAATAAATAAAATCTTTTTAAAAATCCATATTTTAACTGCTTAACAACTCTACCATCACCACTCTAATCTAAGCCACATTCATCTCTCATCCACATTTTGTGATGGCTTTCTAACTGATCTTCTTGCTTTTGCCCTTACCTCTCCATGGCCTTTGTATAACACAGAAACTATATGATATTGATAAAAATCAATTCAGATCACACCATCTCTACTCAAAGTAAAAGCCAAAGTTCATAATTGCCAAAAATGCTCTGTATGATCTGTACCACCTTTCACTGAATGCTCAAGCCACTATAACCTCCTTCTTGTTATTGCACATGGCAAGAATGCTCCTCTTTCAGGATCTACACTCTTACCTCCTTTGCACAAATTTCACCTTCTCAGTTAAGCCCTTCCAAACCACCTTATTTTATGAACTCTTCATTAGTAACCATCACCAGAATCTAACTTCCATGGAAGTAGGTATTTTTGTCTATTTCATTTAATACTATACCTCTAGAACCTAGAAAAGAATTTGTCATCCTATTCTTTTTTTTAATTTTATTTTATTATGTTATGTTAATCACCATACATTACATCATTAGTTTTTGATGTAGCGTTCCATGTTTCATTGTTTGCATATAACAATTCTTAATAAATAATTGTTGAATTAATGAGCATTTCGTTTTAAGATTTTATTTATCTATTTGAGAGAGAGAGAGAGAGAACACAAGCGGGGGAAGGGGCAGAGGGAGAAGGAGAAGCAGACTCCCTGCTGCTGAGCAGGGAGCCCGATGTGGGACTCGACCTGAGGCTCAATCCCAGGACTCCGGGATCATGACCTGAGCCGAAGGCAGACACTCAACTGACTGAGCCACCTAGCTGCCCCTTAATGAGCATTTCTAAGTTGAAAAAAGGAACCAGGGAAAAGGGATAGAATAACAACACAGAATAGATCATTATTATGGATATAATAAGAAACTAGAGGTAGCAGGATGTGATGGGGTACAGAACACTAGAAAATGAATCAGTCTTGACACCCTTCCTCTATAATTGCAGTATACAGACGTAGATCAATTTATAGGTAAAGTTTGGAAAACTGAGAGAATTTTTGTTGGGTAGCTCCTTTTTCCTTCTAATACAGTGTCATTTGCTGAGATTTGGGCTGAGGAGAGCAGGGATCAAGCGGACATTCAAAAAGCCAAGATCATTCTTGTGTTCTCCTGGATTACATAAATTCTACTAAATGAAAGGTAAGCACAAGTTTAAGGAATTATATTCCTATACACTATCTATGAAGCATTAAAAGTTAAACCCTGAGGGGGTGCCTGGGTGGCTCAGTTGGTTAAGAGTATGACTCTTGATTTCAGCTCAGGTCATGATCTCAGGGTCCGAGGTCAGGCTTTGCCCTCACATGGAGCCTGCTTGCTCACGATTCTCTTTCTCTCCCTCTCCTTTTGCCCCTCCCCCATCCCACTCTATCTAACATCACTCCTTCAGGCACACTTTCTCCATCTCTCCACCTCTAAAAAAAAGTATAACTCTGGAATGACTGCCAATTTTATCTTCATGCTATCTATAACCTCAAAAACAAAAGCAATTAATTTTGTGTTGCTTATCTTGTCTTGAAGTATAGTTAAAACGTTTCAAGGTTTTCAAGCTTAAACACTGTTTTAAACACCAAATTTACTTGCATTCTGCATATAGAAGAAGATTATGAAGTATTTGCTTTGCATTACCTACCAACCATCTTCAAGTAGAAAACACAAATTTAATTTAACTAACTTCATGTCTGAATGATTGGATTTGGTCAAGGCTGAAACTGACATATCAGAATATCTCAAAATCAGTATTTTTTTTCCATTTTACAATCATTTTAGAGCTGTCATATTGGTGCAGCTGCAGAATTTCTGGTTTTCTGTGCCCTGTCTGCAAGTTTTGGGAGGTAGACACAAAGATAATAGCACTTCCACTCTTGGGGGTCATATTAATATTCCCTAGCAACTGTGAATGACTTCATCTTTCAACCATGCCTGATTCTGTCACAGATATGCAGACCTTGTCTTTCCATAGAGTAAATCCATATGCAACTTAATTAGGAAAATATAAGTAAATCTCTGTTATATGGGATGTCTTTTCAAGAGGATATCCAGGAATCTAATGCCATTGGTCTTTTGCTTATTAAATGCCCATAAAATGAATGTGTTTGCTTTTGGAGTTAAACAACAATGCTACAAAATAACCTGTATAAATCATATCCCTCTCTACTATACCTGCTAACTACAAAATCAATACCATGGATTTCTTGACATTTAAAATGGACAGATACATATTTACCAATCTTAATCAAGCAGGTATGTAGGCTGAAGTAAAGTACACAGGCTCAGCATAAGAAGGAACAAACAATTAACAGGAAATAATGAAGATATTTTGATGACAGCAAAGAACACAGACCCAAGAACACAGTACATTCCATGACAACAGGATTTGCAGTCTGATAATAGACAAATGGAGCAAACATTTCACAATATCAGCCTCCAGCTGTGTAACTGAACAAGTTTCTAAAACAGTCCAAGATTCAGTTCCTTCATCTGGTATATGAAGATAATGAGACCTACCTGACTGGTATCCACATACCATTAAATGAGATAAGTGCATATAACAATTGCACAACATTAACCTCACACACAGTATGTATGTACTTACTTAGCAATTATTAGTTCCCTTTTTGCATTGTCAAGCCTCAAAAATTTGGTTCAGAGACCATCGATCATTTTATGAACAGATATTTTAGAGTATGAATTGAATCAAGAATTTCCTTGCATTATCTAGATAATAGGGTTATAGATAAAACTGATAATAATGTGGGACATATTATTAACATTTTATAGATGAAGACACTAGGTTCAGAGAAGTTCAGTAACTCATAGGGGTCACACAGCTAATCAATAGCAAAGCTAGAATTCATGACCTCATAATCAAAGAGTTAAGTTCAATATAATCTCAGAAATAGATCGTATATTTTTTTAGATTTAATTAATTTATATATGGTCTCCTTAGCCCTCAAAAACTAAAAAAGTAAGAAACCTCAGGATCCAGCTCCTCTTCACACTCAATCCCACCTGGGAAAACTAACCAGTAAATATAGTTTATAAGACAAATCTGAATATGTCCCAACAGAACAGCACTTCAGGGACCATTAAGTCATAACTTCCTTATCAGCTATCATCACTATCTTCCTGAATATATAACCAAAATATAGAAGAAATGGCCATGCCCCTACTGAGTGATTTTTTTTTAATGTTACTCTTATTAAAACATCTAACAAAAATGAGATACAGTATGGAAATGCTTGTATCTTTAATCCTCGATGTTTCTGCTTTGTAAACCAAGAGTAAAGGATATTTGGTTAATTGAGTAGGGAACACTGCAAAATAAAAACTTCACCCCAACAAAGCATTCAACCCAGCATTAACCAAAAATGTTCAACACAAACACTGATTAAAAAAATGTGAATATTCCATTAAGACGTCTTAGTTGTTTTTATTAGTTAATGACAGTAACTGCCATTTATTGTGGAACTATTATATGCCAGACATTGAAAACTAACTTGCCTGAGTAAACACAACTACTAAAAGGGAGAGCTGGGAGTTGAAACCTGTGCTATATGACTCCAAAACTAATACTCTCACCACAAGGGCAATGTTGCCTACACTATTTGGTTACCTAATAAAATGATAAGAAATTCTCCTCATCCATTCCTGCCAATGCTACAACTAACATCTGCACAGATTGTTGATTTTGTTTTTGTTTATAGACAACTGCTACAATGGCACTGCTATGATATACTATCTTATTTCATCTTAAGGCATCCCAATTCTTTTTAAGATAAAGCATCAAGGTATTTCTCTCTGGTTTCTGCTTCACGGGTGAAAGCACAGTGCTATGAATTCATCAAGTCCCAGATAGTAAATATAAAAAGCCACAAAATTCTGCAACCTAGTACGTATCACTTCCCACAGAACCATATTAGAACCATGTCTGTGTTGAAGCATCATCAATATTCCATTTACAATAGCACCAAAAACCATAAGATGCCTCGGAATAAACCTAACCAAAGAGGTAAGGGATCTATACTCTAGGAACTACAAAACACTCATGAAAGAAATTGAAGAAGACACAAAAAGATGGAAAAATATTCCTTGCTCATGGATCGGAAGAATAAACATTGTTAAAATGTCTATGCTACCCAGAGCAATCTATACCTTCAACGCCATCCCAATCAAAATTCCAAAGACATTTTTCAAAGTGCTGGAACAAACAATCCTAAAATTTGTACGGAATCAGAAAAGACCCCAAATCACCAAGGAAATGTTGAAAAAGAAAAACAAAGCTGGGGGCATCACGTTGTCCAATTTCAAGCTATAGTACAAAGCTGTGATCACCAAGACAGCATGGTACTGGCACAAAAACAGACATAGAGACCAGTGGAACAGAATAGAGAACCCAGATATGGACCCTCAACTCCATGGTCAAATAATCTTTGACAAAGCAGGAAAAAACATGCAATGGAAAAAAGGCAATCTCTTCAATAAATGGTGCTGGGAAAATTGGACAGCCACACGCAGAAGAATGAAACTCGGCCATTCTCTAACACCATTCACAAAGATAAACTCAAAGTGGATGAAAGACCTCAATGTGAGACAGGAATCCATCAAAATCCTAGAGGAGAACATAGGCAGTAA
Organism: Neomonachus schauinslandi; assembly: GCF_002201575.2. Taxonomy (NCBI): domain Eukaryota; kingdom Metazoa; phylum Chordata; class Mammalia; order Carnivora; family Phocidae; genus Neomonachus; species Neomonachus schauinslandi. The sequence continues at coordinate 63,716,844 of NC_058412.1, forward strand.
CCTCTTTGACATCGCCTACAGCAACTTCTTTCAAGATACATCTCCAAAAGCTAGTGAAATAAAAGCAAAAATGAACTTCTGGGACTTCATCAAGATAAAAAGCTTCTGCACAGCAAAGGAAACAGACAACAAAGCAAAGAGGCAACCCACGGAATGGGAGAAGATATTTGCAAATGACACTACAGACAAAGGGCTGATATCCAAGATCTATAAAGAACTTCTAAAACTCAACACCCCAAAAACAAATAATCAAGTCAAAAATGGGTAGAAGACATGAACAGACACTTCTCCAAAGAAGACATACAAATGGCTAACAAAGACATGATAAAATACTCATTATCATTAGCCATCAGGGAAATTCAAATCAAAACCAAATTGAAGAAAACATAGGCAGTAATTTCTTTGGGATCTGCAGTAGAAACATTTTCTAGATATGTCTCCTCAGGCAAGGGAAACAAAAGCAAAATTAAACTATTGGGACGGCACCAAAATAAAAAACTTTTGCACCGTGAAGGAAACCATCAACAAAACAAAAAGGCAACCTACTGAGTGAGGAGTATTTGCAAATGACATATTTGATAAGGTTAATATCCAAAATGTATAAATAACTTCTACAACTTAACACCAAAGAAAACACAAATAATCCAATTAAAAATGGGTAGAGAACCTGAGTAGACGTTTTTCCAAAGAAGACATATAGATAACCAAAGAGACACATGAAATGATGTTCAACATCACTACTAATCAGGGAAATGTAAATCAAAACCACAGTGAGATATCACCTTACACCTGCCAGAATGTCTAGCATGAAAAAAAAAAAATCTTGACAAGGATGTGAAGAAAAAGGAACCCTTGTGCACTGTTGGTGGGAATGGAAACTGATGTAATGTGGTCATTCAAACAGAATTACCATATGAACCTTTTGTTTAAATGAATGTGTTAATTTTTACACTGGATATGTGGGTTCACATGAAATCTGCAAAATAAAAGGATCAGGGACATTATTTTACACATATTGCATTATATGTATGTATATGTTTAGGTAGAGTGATAAATGAGTAAGTTATACCAAGCAATTAGAATTATGAGTTTATGTATGTGCTTTATGTTGGAGGGAAAGTGGGTATAATATCGTGCTTGATATGGGGTCTGTTTAAAAATTTTGCATTGCTTCTGAATTTTTTCTTTTCCCTTCCTTTTTCATCAGATCTACCAGTCATTTAACTAAAAATTCCTGGATTTCTACAAAACTGAGTCTGCTGACCATGTTTTTAAAAATAAGGGGAGGGGCAGCCAAAATAAAAGTTACAAGTTCTCCTGAATGAACCCTGGTACTTTAATGAGACAGAAAGATGGCCACACATCAGTGGTTTGCAAACACTGGCTGCAGGGAAATCTAGAGGAGTCAACCAGAATACTCAACATTAAAATCCAGGTAATGTTGCTATGGACTAAATTGTGTCCCCTCCACATTCATATGTTGAAACTGCACCTCCCAGTGTATCTATTTGGAGATAGGACCTTTGGGATGTATCAGGTTTAGGTGAGGTCATGTGAGTGGGCCTTCATGATCAAATTACTGCCCTTATAAGAAAGACACCAGAGCACTTGCTCCTTCTGCTACGTGAGGACACAGAGAAAAGGCTGCCTTCTGCATGCCAGGAAGAGATGCCTCACCAGAATCTGACTACGCTAGCATCCTGATCTAGACTTTCAGACTCCAAAACTGTGAGAAAATAAATTTATTTTAAGCCACCCAGTCCATGGTATTTTATAATGGCAACCCAAGTATATGAATACAATTGTTTAAATTTTTTAGCATTAAATTTGGAAGAAAATAATAACTATGCCATAAACTGCTGAGCCATAAATCTTTAAATTTGTATGTTTGAATTGGGAGCTTATTTAAAGAGAATAAATGTATGCTTCCAGTCCATTCATCTACTTTCTGAATATTCAGTTTCCTATGGATATCAACAAGAACAAAATTTTCCATGTGTGCGATCAAATAAAAATAGGCATCTTTACCCATACCAAGGAAAACAGAGAAATGAACCTGGATGTACATCACAAACACCATAAAGAATTTCAGTTACGGGGATATAATCATGATAACTTGAGAGATAAGTAACCCTTCCATACTCCTGAATGTCTTAGGAAGAACTGAATTTCCTATAGAAATTCTACAGAATCTTAAGGTTCCTTCTCAAAGAACCTAATGGATGTGCTGACATCCATTTGTCTGATTCCCCAAGATCCATTCCTCTATTAAACCATAAGACAGTAAAGCACATTTACCACATTATCTCAGACCTTCAAAGACTTGTTTTCACTGAGGCACAGCTTAATGTAATGTTCTTTGCCTCTATTGAAGGTCGATACAGGAACCATTCGTTTGGGCAATGTTTTTTTATGTTTGAAGATTTTATTCATATATGTTCTCCGTATAAAGAACCAGAAAACAAATTTCCATTTTTTTTTGCACACACATGCAAAAATTATCCTCACATCTTCCTATTGTCAAAAACACAAATAAAAATTGTTAAACTCTGGGGCGCCTGGGTGGCTCAGTTGGTTAAGCGACTGCCTTCGGCTCAGGTCATGATCCTGGAGTCCCGGGATCGAGTCCCGCATCGGGCTCCCTGCTCGGCAGGGAGTCTGCTTCTCCCTCTGACCCTCCTCCCTCTCATGCTCTCTCTATCTCATTCTCTCTGTCTCAAATAAATAAATAAAAAAATCTAAAAAAAAAAAAATTGTTAAACTCTGCATTTATATGTTTTTCTTTTCCTTAACATCTGAAAACTTAAAGCCAAATCTCACGGCCGTTTTCTTGGTTTTGCTTAACCCAAGATACTGTAATCTATTTAATTAGAGTGCAAAAATTTTCTACTCTTGAGACATATAATGCAATGTACTTCTTAATAACATGAGTTAGCATTTCTGTAAGACACAGGATACGGTAGCTGAAATGAAGTAATTTCCTTTATCCAGGGATTAAACCCTATTATATTTTACCACAGCTTTTCACTGCTGCATTTTGAAAATAATCAAAAATCAAATGCAATTATTTATTCCAATATGGCATTTCAAAGACTATGTCATCTAAGAAGTGACTTGCACTTACGAGGCAAATATTGAGCTAAATTGAGGCAAGTACAAAATGCACTAAGGGATTCAGTACAATCCAAATAATAAGGCCATTTCACTAAATTTATGACTTAAGGCTTGTTGCATAGTGCCTCACAAGTCAGGCAATGTAACTGCTGAAAATAAGTTGAGTAGGAATCCTCCACATCAGTCATATACTAGAAAATTAGAAATAAACTCTGACCACTGCAGATCTCCTCCTCCCTACTCTTCTACTCCTACTCCTGCATCTTCCTACCAATGCCATGCTATACTAGTAAGGTGTAACCCGTTCAGCTAAAACTTCTCGAATTAAGGGAGCTATGTGGAAGATCCCCAATTGTTCTCATTGAATTTCAACTCAAGATTGGGTATGAGATAAGATAACTCATAAATTCTTTATTCATGATAGCTAATGTGAAAATCAGTTTGGAAGTGAAGGGTAGAAGTGACACAAAAATACGTTAGCTCCAAGTTACATTTTATCAGATAACCACATAGGCATCTTTCAAATCGTGGCACATTTGACTTACTCATCCTAACAAAGGTAGCAGCTGTACAAGTATCACGATAAGGAACACCTAAAGTGGGGACTAAATTATACAATCTTGCTATGTTTTGTTGGCCAAATAATTCATGGAACTGTCAAAGCCCCTTCAGCTAGACCAGCCCCTGAAGTCAGCTCAGGGTAACTAGTTTTTTCCATTATCTTAACCTAACCACATTAAAATGCCCTTTTTCTTTATACATTTGAGGCCATTTAAATATTACCCTGGGAAATTAAAACAAATTAATGAAAACTCTGATAAACACAGCAGACTGAACATAATCATTTATCTTCAGCCTCCAAGAATAACAAGAAAAAAATCATTAAAAATGGACAAAGCACAAGTGCAAAGCAAATGAAAGAGTTAAGTAGAGTTCATAAGATATATCAGTAAAGACATAGAAGACAAAAATAAGATTCATGAGTGGTAACTGTCCTAGAAGAGGGAGACACTTGAAACCAATTCTAACCATAGAACCCTAGGGACTCGGTGACTGAATGTACAGGTACTTATATAGGCAGATATGTAGGCGGAAATAGAAGATGGGTCTGAAAAAGGTAAGATTTGTTGAAAATCTTTACAAAGAGAATTTAGAGCCTCATATCAGCTCCCTTACCACACAGAAATCTGGAGTTAAGTTTCTGGAAAATTTGAACTTAAAAACCTGTGGATTTGAGGCTGCACAGATGAGGACAGGAATACTGTGCCATTCTGAAACAGGAAAAGTAACTGAATTATACATCCTAAAAAAAGAAGCTTGCATTCCAGTTCTCATGCTCTATTCCCAGAATGCTATCAGCCAAGTTTATATCTCTCTTCTGAGCAGGGGGTTAGAGTAGTCATCCACAAGAAGTCTGATCAAAACTAGAAAACACAAAACATATGTCAAATTGTTATGTTGCACATCTTAAACTTATATAATGCTATATGTTAATTATATCTCAATAAAACTGGAAAAAAAAAAAAACCATATCTACAGATACTGACTTAGGGCTTTTCCCAATGAAATGGTCAAGTCCCTACCAAATAGTGCTAAAGAAAGATGACAAGCTCTGGACAAAGAAAGATCTTCTAATTACCTTTTAAACACCTCACTCTTAAAGAGGAACAGATTATCAAAGCATTACAAGATATTTCAGGACTGTCTCTTAATGAAAAAGAAAAAAGAAATAAACAGAGAAAAGGCACCTTGGAGAAGTAAAGAAAATGCTAAAGTTTCATCATTCATGTGCTCAGAGAAATGGTAAGTTATTGAAATCATGATGTAAAAACAGATTATAAAACAGAAACAGAGAACAAGAAAGAAAATACAATTGTACAGCAGAAATAAGAAATTTAAGAGAAGGTTTTGAAGTTAAAATTGAAAAACTTATCAGAAACACAGAACCAAAAAGAAAATAATTAAAAAATGGAGGGGGGGAAAGAAGAAACATTATAGAATCAATTCAGGTGTTCCAACATTCAACTGATTAGAGTCCTAACATCCAGAATCAAAGCATAGAAAAAGTAAAGGGGAGTAAATTATCAAAGAAATACTGTAAGAGGGGTGCCTGGCTGGCTCAGTCAGTAGATCATGTGATTCTTGATCTCAGGGTTGTAAATTCAAGCCCTATGCTGGGTGTAGAGATTACTTAAAAATAAAATCTTAAAGAAAAAAAAAGAAATACTATAAGAAAATTGTCCGAAAGAACTTGAGTTTCCATATTGAAAAGTTCCTCCAAGTGCCCAGCAAAACAAATAAAAAAGATCCAAACTAAGAAGATTGTCATGAAATTTAAAAACAGTAACGATAATGGAAAGATGCTAAAAGCATCTAAAACAAAATAAAAGAATTAATCACAAAGAATCAGGAATCAGAATGATATGAGACTCTTCACCAGCAATACTAAAACCCAGAAGACAATGAAGTAATAGTTGCAACATCTTAATCTAAGAGAACATGATTTCCAACATAGAATTTTATACAAAACAGTAACAAATTTTACACAAGATCTTTTTTGTCTTCTCCCCACATTTCCTCCTGTTTCCTGCTTTGAGTGCAGAGACATCAGAGATCTAGCAGACATTTTTTTGAACATCAGAAGGCAAGCCGTGCATAAGCATGCTGTCACAAAAAGACTTGGAGCCAGAATCCAATGACTTTTGGAGCTATCATAACTGCAGAGAACTAGCTCTCTATACTTTTACATCAGCAAAAAGTCAATTTATTACTTGTTTAAGTCACTGATGTTTTGGTATCTGTTACAAGTAGCCAAATGCAATTTATAGCTAATACACACAAACACAGGAAATGGGTGTTACCAGATTACTGAGGCAAAGGAAATTCTTAGTATGACAAGAAGCTGCATAATGACACCTTTATATCTAAGAGAGTAATCAGTCCATACTGGAGCAGGAGGACGGAGGAATACCTCCCAGAGAAAATGGAGCTGACAGATTAGCTGATGTCTTTGACATATTAAGAGAGGTTTTCTAACTCTGTCAGTGAATTTACACACAAAATGAAGCAAACTCATACATACACACACAATGCAATCAACTCCCAATAAAAACAAAGCTTGTATGGAAAGAGTAAAATAATTGAATGACGTGTAATTTCAGTGGTAAATAATATTTAAAAGCAAAACTCACCATTTATAAGATGAAATTAGTAGTTCTCGACTGGAGGAAATTTTGTCCTCTAGGCGGTATTTCGCAATGCCTATAGATATTTTTGGTTATTACAACTGGGAAGTATTACTGGCATCTGAGAGGTAGACGCAGGGATACTGCTAAACATCCTACAATGGACAGTACAGCCTCTCACAATAAAGAATTATCCAGCCCCAAGTGTCAACAGTGCCAAGACTGAGAAACCCTGAGTAATGGTTATACATTAGAAACTCACAAAAATGATTTAAACAAACACTGTAATTTTGAGAAGATAAAGTATAGGTGTTTGATATGTGTGTGTATGTATATGTATGTGCATGTATGAGAGTATAATAGAGTGAAAGCCCATCTTTCTTAACATCAAATTAATTCATAATAGCTAACATTTAAAGACATTTAAATATATTCTTTAGGGGCACCTGGGTGGCTCAGTTGGTTAAGCGTCTGCCTTCAGCTCAGGTCATGATCCCAGGGTCCTGGGATCAAGTCCCGTATTCTCCCTCTGCCTCTGTCTCGCTCTCTCTCTGTCTCTCATGAATAAATAAATAAAATCTTTAAAAAATAAGTAAGTAAATATATTATTTAGAAATATGCAGGCAAATACTTGTCTTGATAACTTAAAGCGATGAGGGTGGCTGCTTTTGTATAGTGGGAGTACAGGGTAAGGAGGAACAGGGCAGGATATGCTGCTGCTTTTTCTTATAAGCTGCTTCAAACTATCTGAATTCTAAAACTATATTAAATTTACACTTGTAATAAACCAATATAAAATAACAAAATTGGAAAATGTAACAATATGAATTATAGAGCCAGATTTCTTGCTCTAAAGCAATGTAAATTTAATCACAACTTGTCTTGGTTAAAGCAGCCTTTCAGGTATAAAGACCCTCTTTCTTTTTCTTCTATCTTCCTTGGCTTGATCACTAAACAAGTCCTTCAGCTCAGCTGTCACATCTATTTTGTTCATCTTGTCTATTTAGTGCCCTCCATGTGGCCTCAAACAGAACATTGGTCAATAAATAATTTTCTAATTGTTATTAAATTGAGATGAAGTTTTAATATTTTTTCTGGTAAGATGTATTCATAAGGGAGAATAGGTTGAAGACATCAAACAATAATAGGGAAATTATATGAACAAACAATTCACAAATAAATGTATTTGTCCATAAATATAAGAAAGTTTATCTAAAATTATTTGTAACTATACACAGTAAAACAAAAATTATTTTGGATTGCCACTGAGATTGGTAAAGGGTAAAAAAGAATGATGACAGTGAATTAGCCAATCAATCTCCTTCACATACTTCAGGGTAAAATACATATACCCTCTGTGGAGAGTTATTTGACAATGTCTATCAAAAGCTTTAATGTACGTTTATTTTAAAATCAGTAATTCCACTTTGCTGAAAATGCTTTAAAGTAGTAAGTGGATGAGATTCTAAAGATTTACGTACAAAGATGTTTATCTTGACATTATTTATGGAAGTAAAACATCTTAAAGATTTTTTTTTTATTTATTTATTTGAGAGAGAGAGAATGAGAGAGAGCACATGAGAGGGGGGAGGGTCAGAGGGAGAAGCAGACTCCCCGCCGAGCAGGGAGCCCGATGCGGGACTCGATCCAGGGACTCCAGGATCATGACCCGAGCCGAAGACAGTCGCCCAACCAACTGAGCCACCCAGGCGCCCCAGAAGTAAAACATCTTAGATATCTAAGAATGTGATATAAATCATAATGACTATATTAAAGTATATGCATATACCAATGAAACGCAACCCTAGATATGTATTGACATGGATAGATGTTCACAGTATATTAAGTGGGGGGTAAAGTTTAAATATATATATATATATACACACACACACACACACACATAAATATACATACATATTTACATTACATAAGCCTGAAATATATATATACACACATGCACAGAAGTACTACAGCAATTTTTCTCTAGGTATAGGACTGTAGGTAATTATCATCTCTCCATACTTTCATAAAATTTCTGATCTATATTTTGTCACAAAAACATATTTTTGTATAGTTTCTTAAAATGCTATTTGTTTTGAAAAAAGATTTGGCCCACAACCAAATTTCCAGGCTGAGGGATTCTTGGATCTCAACTAAACTATAGCACAGAGACCACTGATAAAACCTAAGTCCAAAGAAAGCATCTTCCGGCTGTCCTGCCCACTTCCCCAGGTCTCCTCTCATTTCCTCTCGGTCTCTTCAGAGTCTGTGGAAGAGCTCTGCAAAATTTTTCAGCACTACAATAACTTACACATTCAGTAACAAAATTAAGAGGGATGTTCTGGTAGAAGAAGAGTGAGAGGTACTCAATAAACAGTATTTTCATTTATTAAAGGTGCCTTTGCTAGGAAATCATCACAGATCTAAATGCTCATAAAACAGTGCTTTCTCTTTGACTTTGTAATTCTGTTCTATAAATTTATCTTAAGAAACTATATTAAGTGGACAAATGTTCAAGAATGTAATCACATTAGACCCACCCCTACAATCTGCAAGGCCCAAAGCAAGAATACAAATGAAGCCCACATACCACATGTCTGAATACTTAAAATTACAAACCAGGCTAACACACTGTTAAATAAAAATCTTTTTCTTCTGCTTTGATAAATCTACCTTCATTATTTTTTAGAAGTGGAAAAATATGTATAAAACTATATTTTTATGTGACTGAAATTAGGTAAAATATCAAAGATGATTGAATTTAATCAATATAGTGTATATCTGAGTGTTCTCTTTTGAGGTGGCAGTGTTTGGCCATGTAATAAACAAAGGCATACCTAATTCACAAATTATATTCCAAAGTATTTTTGCCTTTATTTCATCAGAATCACAAATTATTTTTATAAGCAATATCATAATGTTATTTTTGTTCTACTGACTGGAATGACCTAAGAGTTAAAATATAAAATGTCATTGTATTCAAAGCATCCAAACTTTCAGCGTATTTTGATCAAACATGTAAATTAAAGCAAAAAAATTAACCATTATAGTAATGTGGTTTGTTTAATATTACAAACCAATTCTTAGCCGCACGCAAATGCAGCAAACTGTGTACTATTTCTGAGTGCCTCCCGAACCAGGAATTAGAACACAGAGGAACAGAGACTATAGATGCTCAGAACTACTGGGAGTAATACTTTGTCATGCAAGAATCTATGACATTTTTTCCATGTGAGAGAAAGAATTTGACAAGTTAATATCTTTTTATTTTCTTTTACCTAACCACTTGCTCAGATCAGTCCTGCACTTTGAAGGTATATCCATCTATGATTTTGACAATGGCCTGACACAAAAATCTTCATGGCATTCAGACACTGTCACTTTTTGTTTCAAGGACATGGTGCAAGAGATGAAGAGAAGCATTTCTCTGGAGACTGGATGGGTAGGTAGATGGGTGAAACAAGATACTGATTTGAACTGGGACAGTAGGTTTTATTGTCTGTTTGGCTGGTAAACTACTGTGTGTGTTTATGTGTGTATGCATGCATGTATATGCAAGTGTTTGTGTTTGGTTTTAGTAATTGAGCATTTTGGCCTTATATATGCAGAAAACAGAGTACACAGCGACTAGAGATTAAAATTTAGGAGTAAAATAAGTAAATATAAAAGAATAAATCTGTAACCCTTGACATTCTGATTAAATACTAGAATGACAAGCTTCTATTATTTCTGTTAGTAGGATGCTAGATGCAATGTTAAGAAGAATATTCATTTTTTTTTTAATTTTTATTTATTTATTTGAGAGAGAGAGAATGAGAGACAGAGAGCAGGAGAGGGAGGAGGGTCAGAAGGAGAAGCAGACTCCCCGCGGAGCAGGGAGCCCAATGCAGGACTTGATCCCGGGACTCCAGGATCATGACCTGAGCCGAAGGCAGACGCTTAACCATCTGAGCCACCCAGGCGCCCCTATTCATTTTTATATGAAATAAACATCGATATAGAATATATGAATATAAAATATTGCCATGTTGACATCCAGGATATATACATTAAACAAACATATATATACATACATATTTTATATATATACACACACACTGAATGTCAACACTGCAATATTTGTATACCATGAAAGCATTTCCCAAACTATATTCTACATATTCCACAAGGTTGATTCATTAGTTATTCAACAAATATTTCATGGCCCTACTATGTGTCCAGCAAATTTAAACCATTAGAGATACAAAAAGGAAAAAAATAGTCTTTTAGTTATTTCCTCCATGAGGTTTTAAATTTGTTCATATGGTCTTACACATTTTTACTGAGATTATTCCTAGAAATTTCATATATTACCATTTTAGTGAAATTTTTTGTTCTTTTTAATGTTTATTATTGATAAAACCACTTATTTATAATATTTATTTGAAAGTGGCCATTTTACCAATGTTCTTAGTTTTAATAGTTTTCCCATTGATATGCTTTGCTTTGCCTAGTAAACAGTATCATCTGCAAATAGCACCTGCAGATACTGAAAGCTTGCAATCAAATATACTCTCTTAAGTTACCAAGAAATGTTGTCTTTTCATTACTTTCTATCAAATAAAACTATTCCTAATACAGTATTTAAAAACTAGATATATTAGTTCTATTCATTCTCTGAAATTTTCAGGTGGGAATTCAATACAAAACAACTTTTATATCACTTTTTAGCATGCATTCTTGTTAAAGTTTTCTATTCTTTCTGCCCCTGCCTATGCACCATTTAATAAAATGCATATGAAGCACATTAATATTTTCTTTATCATAACTTAAGTGAGAAAGAACTTTTTAAGAGGTCCCTTTTTCTTAGGTAAAGGAATTATCTAATTACACACCGAACTTACAATACTAAGTTCAGATAATTTAATTAACATACCAAACAAATTAGAGTACTATAAAGTGTTTTATTTTAAACTATAATTTTCATTACTTGGTTTTATATTTATGATTTTTCTAGTGCTTATTAAAAGACTTTATTATTCTATTATAAGCACTATGAGAATACAATTTATACTAAGAAAATACTATTATATTTATGATCCATTATAGAATTTTCTACTACTAAGCCCCAGTTTTACAGAATTATAGTAAAATATGCAAATGCGGGCACACTTTATTGATGACACTGAAATTCTGTATTCACCCTCTCTCTCCTACCTTCTTCTTTCTCTAACTAACCAGACTTGCTAATTAAGAGGGAGAAGAATGATTAAAAAAAGATATTTTGGGGGACACCTCGGTGGCTCAGCCGGTTAAGTGCCTGCCTTCGGCTCTGGTCATGATCTTGGGGTCCTGGGATCGAGTGCCACATCAGGCTCCCTGCTGTGCTGCTTCTCCCTCTGCCTGCAGCTCCCCCTGCTTGTGCGCTCTCTCTCTCTAATAAATAAATAAAATCTTAAAAAAAAAAAAAGAATTTTTTTCAAAAACATCTGTTTTCCCTACCTTGTCTCTCATTTTTGATCAGTACTGTTTCCCATCCTTGGTTTCTTATTTTCTTGTAAGAATTGCATCCTAACCTCAAAGGCATCAGCAACAAACTAGAAATTTTTTTTAGGAATAGTAGGAAATTTGTTAGGTCAGTCAACAGTCCTCCTCACCCACCATTCCCACCCACTGCCACACAAGCACATCTACTTTCAACTCTGGGTCCTAAAAAGTTTATTAAGGCACCTAATGCAGTAAGCAATTTGCCTATACAGTGATATAGGTCACTGTGGTAAGGTATTAACTAGTAGGAAAAGAAATTCCGATTTCATTAAGGTTTTATCTAAAACTCAAAAGGATTATCAGTTTAAAAAATACAAAATTCATTAAATCAGTTTCTCATTTCCTCTTTTATAACAACAAATAATTAACTTGACCTTTGCTTTACTAAATTGACTGGCTCTGTGTCTCCAAAACACTGAAATAACAACTCATCCAAAAAAAGAAAAGAAAAGAAAAGAAATCAAACTGGTTGCAAATAGTTTCATGCAGTCAAAACTTCATGTTGAAGTTTGGGGCTAAAATAATTAAATCAACCATATACTCTGAATGCTTTTTGTTTCTTTTTTCTTGCTGTTGTTATTGTTTGAAATAAGATCTCAGACTAACAATTTGCATTTAGTTATTTGGAGTACATTTTGAGGAGTTTTGAAAACTTATTTTTTGAAAACAATATTCATTGCTCTAAGTCTGGTTCCATTTGAGTCACACCTTCAAAAAAAGCCAAAATTCATATGGAAAATTTTTAATTTACTCTTCTTACATTTCACAGACTTCTGTATTTAGCATTCTTTGCCATAACTTTAAATCTGTCTCAGGCTCGCACTAATTCTTCTACACACAATATAAGTATACATACACGTACTTAATTAGTTTTTTTAAAAAACATTCATTCCCCAAATAAAATTAGCTGATTCTATTCTAGATACATATAGAGAACAATAAATTGTATTCTCAATAATTATAATATGAGTAACTAACATTAGTTGAGATTATTACACTCAGCTCATCAAAGCAACATTAGGAAGTGGGCCTATTTATCTTCTATTTTACAATAAGAAAACTAAGGTACAGAGAATTAAGTAATTTCCCTGTATTAGTCTTCTCAGGCTGCTATAACAATTGCCACAGATTGGGTGACTTATACAACAGAAATTTATTTTCTTACAGTTTTGGAAACCAGAAGTCCAAGATCAAGTTTCCAGCTGATTCAGTTTCAGGTAGGGCTCTCTTCCTGACTTGGCATCCTCCCATGGCCTTTGCTCTGTGAAGGGAAAAGAAGGGGGAGAAGAAGGAAGAGAAAAGGAAACTCCTTGGCGTCTCTTCTCATATGGACACTCATCCTGTTGGATCAGAGCCTCACCCTTATGACTTCATTTAAATTTAATTCCTTAGAGGTCCCATCTTCAAACACAGCCACACAGGGAATTAAGGCTTTAATACACGTATTTTGAGAGGACACATTCAGTCCGGAACATTCCCTAAAGTTACAGTTAGTAAACTGTAGAACCATGATTGAAACTCCAGCAGTCAGACTCCAGAGCCTGACCTCGTAACCATATTCACCCTTTATTGCGCTCCTTATAATCAAGCTTTTACTGCATATTAAATAGATTAAGAATTATCGGTACTTTTTACCCACCCCCCAATTTTATATTGGAGGGAAGGGAGTAGAAAAGAAAGCATACTTGGCCCTACTCAGTGGCAACTTCCCGTTCCATAGGGTTAAATAAGAATTTGAGGAAATAAGTTGTTCTGGAAAATCCAGGTGGTTGCCTCGTATGTTGTAACTGGTAGAAAGGTGATGTGAAGTGTGAAGGCTCCTCATGCCCTCAGACATATCCAAATATCAGCCTCAGACTATGTCCTGGATCCCTGCTGTGCCAAAGTGCCACTTCCCTTCCTGCTTCTTTGGCCCGCCCGGCCGACACCGCTTAGTGATAGTGAAGACAAGCAGGAAGAGCGACGGGCCGAACCCAGCACATTGGCGAAGAGAACAAGCGGCTCTTCAGTTATCTTCCGGATCAGCTGGGCTCAACTCCTACACAATCAGCACACCAGCTGGAAGTAGGAGACCTGCACCGGAAGTTGGCCCCGCCAGCTCCCAGCTGGGCGCTCTCAGCCACACGGTTCCGGCGAACGGCCTCTCTAGCCCCGCCGTCTCGCCGGCTCCGCTTGGCGACTCCCGCAAGTGAAAAGTACTAGTGTACCCACATCTTGATAGGTTCTTCTCTTTCCGGATTTATTATCCCGAGGAAGAGACCATTCATTGCTATTTTGCCTAACTTTGAAACTGTCTCACTTTTTTCTTTCATAAATTCCTAAATATTCTACAGGTGCCACGTTAAATCTTCTTTGCTGCGTATCAGTGGATACGTGCTATAGGTAATGCCCAACTGGATGTTTCATTTTCAACTTGGTGAACACTGAATCTTAGTTTCTCAGATTGATTGAAATCATTATCATTGGCAAATGCTTTCCTTTATTAGAAGTATTTAAAGTACTCTTTATTTAGAAGTATGATTGCCTTTATTTCTATACATTTGCTGTCTTAAAATAAAAACTTACCTATTTCTACAATTAAAATATATGCCAGTTCTCTCATTTGTGTAAAGAATTTAACAACACACAAATAAGTTAATTTCCTATGCCTTTATTGAAAAGCGCTAACATTCAATGACCCTTAATGTATAGTTAAATCAAACCACCCTTCATGTTTTATAAATGTTATTGGCTAGCTTCATTTCCTTTGGTGATTTTTGACCTTCATAATTTTGAGACATCTTCTCTAATTTAATTGGCACTAACATTAATTCCATAAAGAGAACTAGCTAATTTAAAGCAGCTGAAATCTTAACATAATTTTGAAGCTATTTTATTATATCCTGTTAAACAAGCATATGGTACTAGAGAAAGCAATAGACTGCATTTCAGCAAGAAGGGTTTAGGATAAATATGATATTTCCTGATGGATATTTCCCATTATTTTACATTTTAAATTATAGAAGTAATAAATATCCTTTTATAGGAATGTTAAAAGCTTTCCTTTTCCTTGATACATAAGGCATCTATATAGAATGGACTGTGGGTGCCAAAAATAATACTTAAAGAAATGTATCCCTAAAGCTGGCCCACCTGTAGCCAACAAAAATCTAAGCACTATTTGTATTTGTAGTAAATGGATATTTGGTCTTTGTCCCCAGTTCCTGACACAGAGTTTTTAAAATTCTTGGAATTTACTGAATGATAGGGGTGATAATAATATTCATAACAAGCCCCTTTCAGCCAGTTAATGAGGTGACTCTTAGTAGGCCCCCAGAGATAGCTTTAGGAGGGGGATGATTGCCAGAGAACCTAATCATATTTTTAGAGGATTGGAACTTGCAGCCTTACCCTCAGACTTCTGAGGAGGGAAAGGGGACTGGAGATTGATGACCAATAATTTAATCAGTCATGCCTATATAATAGAAGCTCCACAAGAAACCTTAAATGGCTTATGTTAACTATAGTGAAATTAAAATTTTAAAAATACAAATGTGAAAAAAAAAAACCCTAAATGACAAAGTTCAGAGAACTTCTGGGTTGGTGAAACATCCAGATGCTAGGAAGGAAGCATGGAAAAGAGATGTCATGAAAGCTTTGTACCCCTTTCCCCTATCTTGCCCTATGCATCTCTTCCATTTGGCTGTTTCAAAGTTATATCCCTTATAATAAACCAGAAATAATAAGCAAAGTGTTTTCCTGAGTTCTGTGAACCATTCTAGCAAGTTATTGAACCTGATGGGGGTTATAAGAACCCCCAACTTGTAGCTAATTTGGACATAGTGTGGGTAATCTGGGGACCTAATACTTGTGATTGACATTTGAAGTGAGGGCAGTCTTATGGGACTGAGTCTCTAAACTCGTGGTGTCTGACACTAAAACTCTGAGTAGTTAGTGCCAGAATTGAATTGAACTGTAGGGCATCCAGTTCATATCCTCAGAATCAGGGAATTGGTTGTTGGTGTTGGAAAACTCCATAGAACTCTTTAAACATCTTCAAAGATGTACATAATATAATGCAGAAAGTCTCACCACAGCCAT
Source organism: Neomonachus schauinslandi (assembly GCF_002201575.2). Taxonomy (NCBI): domain Eukaryota; kingdom Metazoa; phylum Chordata; class Mammalia; order Carnivora; family Phocidae; genus Neomonachus; species Neomonachus schauinslandi. The sequence goes on from NC_058412.1 coordinate 63,732,749, forward strand.
CCTATACTTGTTATTTTTGTCCAGCCTGGTCTAGGCCACCATCACCTGTTACCTCTCAACTCTGTTTTCTCAACAATCTCTTCTTTCCAGAGCAGCCTGGGTGATAACTTAAATGTATAAATCATCTACTCAAAATCTTCTTCCCATACTAAGAATACAAGCAAATGCCTTACTGTGTCATAAAATATCACACATTCCTCTTTAAACTGCTTTTCCTTAGGTCTTCTCCTCCCTCTTCTTTAGCCCCACTGGACTCTTGTTCTTCCTCCACAAATTCCACCTCAGAGAATTTGGCCTTAAATGTACTTCCTCAAATAGACTCCCTCCCCATGTCCTTCAGGACTCCGCTCAAATATCACATCATCACAGAACTTCTTCCTGATCACTGCTATGAAAAAACCCCTTCACACAATATGTCTCCTATTCTTGTTCTTATTTTTTTACAATGAAAATACAAAGTATAAGATGGTCTCTATCCCGCTTCCAACTAGAACACAAGCTCTGTGTTTGCAGGCACTTTGTTTTGTCCCCTACTATATCTCTAGCTCCTGGACAGAACCTGTTACACACATGAATGAGTGAATATTATTTGGCAAGAATATTAGGCAGTAGTGGAGGTAAACTATTTATTGTCATTTTTCCATACATTTGGATTTAGTAGAAGCTACAGGTATGTGACAATGTATTACAAGACCTAAGTCAGTGTTCTTAAGAAGTTGTATGGGGACCAGCTGTATCACCTGAATTTGTCATTGTTAGGAGAAAAATTCTAGGCTCAATTCCATACAGAAAAATCAGAGTCTCTGAAAATGAGGACTGGGAAGCAAACTTTCTTGGAGATTGCTTGGAAACTGCTGCCTTAGAGAATGAGTTTCAAAAGTAAGGCCTCTTCATCTCTCACTAGTCCCTAGCGCATTTCCATTTTCTTCACTCAGGGCACACCCTATGCTAAATTCCTACACAACCAATTCCATGATTTCCCCTGCAAACATCCCACCACATACCTTTTACTTTGCTTGCTCCTTTGTTCATTTCAGCAGTTAATGCATTGAAAATATTCCTGCTCCCGAAAGTACCTATTAGAAATCCTATTCATCCTTAGAAAGCCATGTCAAATGCCCCCCTCTCCAGGAGGTCTATCTGGAAAACATTAATCAGTCTTCTCATAACACTTTCATCATCAATACTGTATATATCTATAAAGTCGTGTAAATTTATGTATCATCTATATCATAGAGCCAAAAATTCAATTCTCAGTATTTTTGTAAGAGAATCCAAATATTGAGATGGGTTTATGTGAATCTGGAAAGAATTTTAAAAGCCTTTTATTAAATATGGGCATGACCTAGATTTTTTTCCCAGAGTTTTTGAAAATATGGAAAAGCATAAGTTGTCATGTCCTCATTGCAGTGCTGAGGCACAGTTTCAGTATTGGTGAACACAGGAACAGAAAAGATGCCACATCATCCAACACTGAGCTACTAAGTAAGCTTAGACACACAGATACCCCAAAATTTGCATCTTCTTCAAAATAATTTCTAACTTTTTAAGAAGTTCTCCTGGGAAAAGTGAAACTTTTCTTCCAGTTCAGACAACTCTAGTTTGCTTGCTTTCAAATGAACAAAAAGTGAAAATAGTCAGTCTTAAAAAAAAAATCTGCTAACACAAACCATTGGAAAGTTTAATAAGTATTATTGCTCTCACTTTTTCCCTGAAGAGATTCAACACAATTATTGCTAGAATTTGCCCTCGATTTTTAGGCAGCTGCTGCAAGAGAAAAATAATACTGTCAACGGAGTTAGTTAAAGCTTGTGTTAATAAACTACAGTGGAGTAAAACAAAAAATGGCCAATAGTTTTCAGTATTTCTCATTGGCAGCAATTACATTTATTTTTAAGCATATGTAACTCCAGTGACGCCATCCATAATTTTCATGTTGGGTTCTCTTTCCAAGAAGACCCACTCACTTACTTCCTGATGTTTCGTAGTATGTCAACCTAGACAGCCCATGAAGATGTGCTTTCCATGTTAAGACCTCACAATGCTTCCTTAGATGATAACGTATTTCCAGGTATACCATGTATCCCTTCAGTTTCCCTTTATTAATTTCAGAGGTAGGATTCCATTTTCTTCCTCCATTTTTTCCATACAAATATTCACAGCCTTAGTCAAGCGAGGACTGCCATGACAAAATACTGCAGACTGGGTAGCAGAAATAACAGACATTTATTTTCTTGCAGGTCTGGAGGCCACAGTCCAAGACCAAGGCAACATCAGGGTTGGTTTCTGGTGAGAGCGTCTTCCTGGCTTGCAGACAGCCACCTTCTCACTTTCCCTTTCTCCCATGTGCAAGAAGTGAAAGGGAGTAAGCTGTGGTGTCTTTTCCTCTTCTTATAAGGAGAGCAAATCCTATCAAATTAAGGCCCCCATCCTTATGACCTCATTCAGCCTTCATTGTCTCCTTAAAGACCCTATGTCCAAATACATTATATTGGGAGTTAGGGCTTTAACATATGAACTTTGGGAGTGGGGGGGGCACAAATCAATCCATAACACTCACTTATTAGGTTTATTTAAAAATCTAAAAATTTAGAAGTAAGTTTTTCACATATTAAGAACCTCAAACAAGTTATATCTCAGCTTGAAAACATTCCTTTTATAAGCCTGTAGAGTCTTCAGCAGAAACCAAATAATAGCATAGAATTGTATATTATCATATATCAGAGTATTAGAATTTCAAAAGTTAAAAATTTACTTTCTAATACCTGGGTTCATATACAAGACCCTTATTTCAGAAAACAGAGTTCTCTCCATTTGGAGTTTTCTGTTCCAATATTAAAGCAGCTGTTAATATTCATAGCAGAAATATAAGAAAATAATATTCAATAAATCCCCTGGTATCTACAAAATGAAAGTCAAATCACTGTGCCCAAATCCAAGGCTACTATAATCCTGATGTGTGCAATCTTACCTCCCATCCTGGGGAGTCAGGGCCAGACTTCCCAGGTTCAAATCCCAACCCCATTTATTTTTAGATAAACAACCACGAACACGTTATCTGACTTCTAAGTCTCGTTCTTGCCCTCCAACTCATATATCTCCCTTAACCTCTCCTTTGTAGTCATGCCAGTACATACCTAATTCCTTACCTTTGCTCATATCACTGCCCTACCCGGAGTGTTTCCTCATTTCCTACTCTACCAGACCATCTTTCTTAAAGCACCAGCCAAAACTACTCCATAGTCTTTGATTATCCCCTAGTCATCTATAAACAATCTACTTCCCATACATCAAGCTCTCTGAGGTCCTCTCATTAGATTCTATTCACTTATTTTGGTTCATATCAGTCTGTGTTTCATGTATGCATGCATCACCTTCTAGTTAGGTCATGGACTCAACTCTTTTTTATCACACATAGCACGTAGCAGAGTGTATAGTACATAGTAGATGCTTAGTAAATATCTGGTTTTTCTGTGTCATGTTAGGCTTATCTATCAAATTTATGAATATTTTAACTAACCTCCCCTCCTAACTTTCAGAAAACAAGAATATTCTGTTTTTGGACATCTAGTGTAGAGCCTTAAAAATAGCGAACACTCAAAAAAATTGTGGAATGGGGCACCTGGGTGGCTCAGTTGGTTAAGCGACTGCCTTCGGCTCAGGTCATGCTCCTGGAGTCCCTGGATCGAGTCCCGCATCGGGCTCCCTGCTCGGCAGGGAGCCTGCTTCTCCCTCTCCCGCTCCCCCCTCTTGTGCTCTCTCTCTCTCTCTCTCACTCTCTCTCTCAAATAAATAAATAAAAAAAATCTTTAAAAAAAAATTGTGGAATGAAGATTTCCTTCCATTATCAGCATCTTAAGCAGCAGGCTAAGGACTCCTGGGAAAATGGAAAAAGCTGATCAGTGAGCAGTGCCTTGTGCACCTTAAGATGTGTACAAATTCACGGAGAATGGTTCGATATAGACAGTAGCAGTTCCTCTGTTGAGGTGACTGGAAAGAAAAGAAGGGGACTGACTGAAGGTTTCAAGGGAAGCTGGTGAGAAACTTTTAGCACAGGCTCAAGGCTCCATGATTTCTAGTCCCCTAAAAGGAAAAGTCAGTTGACTGCTTAATTATAAAAAAGTCTCTAAGAGAACAGAATTGTAAATGGTGTAAGGTTAATCATCACATTTACATGACACTGTGAATAAAGACTTGCTCACCAATAGGACTAAGCCCATTGTATTTTATGTAACAATTCAAAAATACGTTTTTTATTCTTATGTTTCTCATACACTTAATTGATTGTTGGAATTTTCCATTCTGTCCAAGTAGCTCTTAGAGGTCTAAAAGAATCATGATCCCCATCTTTAAGTATAATTAATCAATTGCCATGTCAGCTGAAACATGAGTTTTCTAGGCATTGTATGTGTTATTGTCTATGAAAGGCAAATTCAAGCAGAAAGAAGTACTTAGAAGAATGTCCTCAAGCATGATTATTAAAAAGTGTGTCCAGTTTCTATGTGGGGGGAAAAAAAACCTCCCACAGTCAACCCAATCTAGCACTGTTTTACAACTTCTCCAAACCATCTATGAGGTTAATATTTAAAAAACGGCCATAGCTACAGCCCCACAGCGGATAGCCAGCCTTAAGGGTACACGGGGGGGGGGGGGGGAAGGCCAGGCTACCCATACAGCAAACTGTCATCAAAGCTGTCTTGTGAGCACTCCAGCCTCTCAGCCCATTTCTCTCTATTTCTCCCAATTTTATGACACTTCGTCCTTCTTCCATCAAGTGTCCTGCTCTTCTCTTTACTCTTCTTCCATCCATCAGAAACTGCTCTTTGGAAAAGATCTTTTCTATCTTGGTATGAATTTGAATCAAAATGGTCCCTGTCCCAGAGACATTTATGTTTAATTTTCTTTTCTCATTATAGAAGAGAATGTTTTCCCATATGAAATTAATTTCTGCACTAGGGATGAGGTTGTGGTATTTTCTTCACACTAAGTTAAGTAGAGATGCCCGTTAAGGCTTCAGAAGAAAATCATCATCCTTGCAAACACTGATTGTGGGGAAAATAGACTTCGCAACCCTCTTCCTCAGTGAAACCTTTCTAGAAAGCGTCAGTCTGCTGAGATCATCCAGCATATAAAGATTCAGATAGACTCTGAAAAAATAGAGTACTTTTAATAAAAATGAAAATGTAATCCCTGGATTTGGCCTCCTAGGTCTCTGGGTCAGTGAGCTTCCAAGCATCTGGTGGCTAAAACACTAATACTACCAGAAAAGTTAAGAAAACTTCTCAGGTCACTAAAACTTTCAGGCATGGAGGCAGTTTTAATCTTATCTCTGCAACTGCACTGAAGGCTCCTTTCTTTTTTTTTAAATATTTTATTGTTATGTTAATCCCCATACATTACATCATTAGTTTTAGATATAGTGTTCCATGATTCATTGTTTGTGCATAACAACCAGTGCTCCAGGCAGAACGTGCCCTCCTCAATACCCATCACCAGGCTAACACATCCTCCCACTCCCCTCCCCTCTAGAACCCTCAGTTTGTTTCTCAGAGTCCATCGTCTCTCATGGTTCGTCTCCCCCTCCGATTTCGCCCCCTTCATTCTTCCCCTCCCGCAATCTTCTTTTTTTTTTTCTTAACATATATTGCATTATTTGTTTCAGAGGTACAGATCTGAGATTCAACAGTCTTGCACAATTCACAGTGCTTACCAGAGCACATAACCTCCCCAGTGTCTATCACCCAGCCACCCCATTCCTCCCACACTCCACCACTCCAGCAACCCTCAGTTTGTTTCCTGAGATTAAGAATTCTTCATATCAGTCATATGATACATGTCTTTCTCTGTTTGACTTATTTCGCTCAGCATAATACCCTCCAGTTCCATCCACGTCATTGCAAATGGCAAGATCTCATTCCTTTTGATGGCTGCATAATATTCCATTGTATATATATACCACTTCTTCTTTATCCATTCATCTGTCGATGGACATCTTGGCTCTTTCCACACTTTGGCTATTGTGGACATTGCTGCTA
>NC_058412.1:63738793-63798854 GCF_002201575.2 Neomonachus schauinslandi
CACCAGCTTGCATTCCCACCAACAGTGTAGGAGGGTTCCCCTTTCTCCGCATCCCGGCCAACATCTGTCATTTCCTGACTTGTTAACTTTAGCCATTCTGACTGGTGTGAGGTGGTATGTCATTGAGGTTTTGATTTGGATTTCCCTGATGCCGAGCGATATTGAGCACTTTTTCATGTGTCTGTTGGCCATGTGGATGTCTTCTTTGGAAAAATGTCTGTTCATGTCTTCTGCCCATTTCTTGATTGGATTATTTGTTCTTTGGGTGTTGAGTTTGATAAGTTCTTTATAGATTTTGGATACTAGCCCTTTATCTGATATGTCATTTGCAAATATCTTCTCCCATTCTGTCGGTTGTCTTTTGGTTTTGTTGACCGTTTCCTTTGCTTTGCAAAAGCTTTTTATCTTGATGAAGTCCCAATAGTTCATTTTTGCCCTAGCTTCCCTTGCCTTTGGCGATGTTTCTACGAAGAAGTTGCTGCGGCTGAGGTCAAAGAGGTTGCTGCCTGTGTTCTCCTTTAGGATTTGGATGGACTCCTGTCTCACATTGAAGTCTTTCAACCATTTGGAGTCTATTTTTGTGTGTGGTGTAAGGACATGGTCCAGTTTCATTCTTCTGCATGTGGCTATCCAATTTTCCCAACACCATTTGTTGAAGAGACTGTCTTTTTTCCATTGGACATTCTTTCCTGCTTTGTCGAAGATGAGTTGACCATAGAGTTGAGGGTCCATTTCTGGGCTCTCTATTCTGTTCCATTGATCTATGTGTCTGTTTTTGTGCCAGTACCATACTGTCTTGATGAGGACAGCTTTGTAATAGAGCTGGAAGTCCGGAATTGTGATGCCGCCAGCTTTGCTTTTCTTTTTCAACATTCCTCTGGCTATGCGGGGTCTTTTCTGGTTCCATACAAATTTTAGGATTATTTGTTCCATTTCTTTGAAAAAAGTGGATGGTATTTTGATGGGGATTGCATTGAATGTGTAGATTGCTCAAGGTAGCATTGACATCTTCACAATATTTGTTCTTCCAATCCATGAGCATGGAACGTTTTTCCATTTCTTTGTGTCTTCCTCAATTTCTTTCATGCGTATTTTATAGTTTTCTGAGTACAGATCCTTTGCCTCTTTGGTTAGATTTATGCCTAGGTATCTTATAGTTTTGGGTGCCATTGTCAATGGGATCGACTCCTTAATTTCTCTTTCTTCTGTCTTGTTGTTGGTGTATAGGAATGCCACCAATTTCTGTGCATTGATTTTATATCCTGCCACTTGACTGAATTCCTGTATGAGTTCTAGCAGTTTTGGGGTGGAGTCTTTTGGGTTTTCCACAGAAAGTATCATATCATCTGCAAAGAGTGAGAGTTTGACTTCTTCTTTGCCGATCTGGATGCCTTTTATTTCTTTTTGTTGTCTGATTGCTGTGGCTAGGACTTCTAATACTATGTTGAATAGCAGTGGTGATAGTGGACAACCCTGCCACGTTCCTGACCTTAGGGGGAAAGCTCTTAGTTTTTCCCCATTGAGAATGATATTTGCTGTAGGTTTTTCATAGATGGCTTTTATGATATTGAGGTATGTACCCTCGATCCCTATACTCTGAAGAGTTTTGATCAAGAAAGGATGCTGTACTTTGTCAAATGCTTTTTCTGCATCTATTGAGAGGATCATATGATTCTTGTTCTTTCTTTTGTTAATGTATTGTATCACATTGATTGATTTGTGGATGTTGAACCAACCTTGCAGCCCAGGGATAAATCCCACTTGGTCGTGGTGAATAATCCTTTTAATGTACTGTTGGATGCTATTGGCTAGTATTTTGGTGAGAATTTTTACATCCATGTTCATCAGGGATATTGGTCTGTAATTCTCCTTTTTGATGGGGTCTTTGTCTGGTTTGGGGATCAAGGTAATGGTGGCCTCATAAAATGAGTTTGGAAGTTTTCCTTCCATTTCTATTTTTTGGAACAGTTTCAGAAGAATAGGTATTAATTCTTCTTGAAATGTTTGGTAGAATTCCCCTGGGAAGCCATCTGGCCCTGGGCTTTTGTTTGTTGGGAGATTTTTGATGACTGCTTCGATTTCCTTAGTGGTTATGGGTCTGTTCAGGTTTTCTATTTCTTCCTGGTTCAGTTTTGGTAGTTGATACATCTCTAGGAATGCATCCATGTCTTCCAGGTTATCTAATTTGCTGGCATAGAGTTGCTCATAATACGTTCTTATAATTGTTTGTATTTCTTTGGTGTTGGTTGTGATCTCTCCTCTTTCATTCATGATTTTGTTGATTTGGGTCATTTCTCTTTTCTTTTTGATAAGTCTGGCCAGGGGTTTATCAATCTTGTTAATTCTTTCAAAGAACCAGCTCCTAGTTTCGTGGATCTGTTCTACTGTTCTTTTGGTTTCTATTTCATTGATTTCTGCTCTGATCTTTATGATTTCTCTTCTCCTGCTGGGTTTAGGCTTTATTTGCTGTTCTTTCTCCAGCTCCTTTAGGTGTAGGGTTAGGTTGTGTACTTGAGACCTTTCTTGTTTCTTGAGAAAGGCTTGTATTGCTATATACTTTCCTCTTAGGACTGCCTTTGCTGCATCCCAAAGATTTTGAACAGTTGTGTTTTCATTTTCATTGGTTTCCAAGAATTTTTTAAATTCTCCTTTAATTTCCTGGTTGACCCATTCATTCTTTAGTAGGATGCTCTTTAGCCTCCATGTATTTGAGTTCTTTCTGACTTTCCTCTTGTGATTGAGTTCTAGTTTCAAAGCATTGTGGTCTGAAAATAGGCAGGGAATGATCCCAATCTTTTGGTACCAGTTGAGACCTGATTTATGACCTAGGATGTGATCTATTCTGGAGAATGTTCCATGCGGACTAGAGAAGAATGTGTATTCCGTTGCTTTGGGATGGAATGTTCTGAATATGTCTGTGAAGTCCATTTGGTCCAGTGTGTCATTTAAAGTCTTTATTTCCTTGTTGATCTTTTGCTTAGATGATCTGTCCATTTCAGTGAGGGGGGTGTTAAAGTCCCCCACTATTATTGTATTGTTGTCGATGTGTTTCTTTGCTTTTGTTATTAATTGGCTTATATAATTGGCTGCTCCCATGTTAGGGGCATAGATATTTACAATTGTTAGATCTTCTTGTTGGATAGACCCTCTAAGTAGGATATAGTGTCCTTCCCCATCTCTTATTACAGTCTTTGGTTTAAAATCTAATTTGTCTGATAGAAGGATTGCCACCCCAGCTTTCTTTTGGTGTCCATTAGCATGGTAAATGGTTTTCCACCCCTTCACTTTCAATCTGGGGGTGTCTTTGGGTCTAAAATGAGTCTCTTGCAGACAGCATATCGATGGGTCTTGTTTTTTAATCCAATCTGATAGCCTGTGTCTTTTGATTGGGGCATTGAGCCCATTTACATTCAGGGTAACTATTGAAAGATAGGAATTTAGTGCCATTGTATTGCCTGTAAGGTGACTGTTACTGTTGTTGTCTGTGTTCCTTTCTGGTCTATGTTGCTTTTAGGCTCTCTCTTTGCTTAGAGGACCCCTTTCAAGATTTCTTGTAGGGCTGGTTTCGTGTTTGCAAATTCCTTTAGTTTTTGTTTGTCCTGGGAGCTTTTTATCTCTCCTTCTATTTTCAATGACAGCCTAGCTGGATAGAGTATTCTTGGCTGCATATTTTTCTCATTTAGTGCTCTGAATATATCCTGCCAGTCCTTTCTGGCCTGCCAGGTCTCTGTGGATAGGTCTGTTGCCAATCTAATGTTTCTACCATTGTAGGTTACAGATCTCTTCTCCCGAGCTGCTTTCAGGATTTTCTCTTTGTCTCTGAGACTCGTAAGTTTTACTATTAGATGTTGGGGTGTTGACCTATTTTTATTGATTTTGAGAGGGGTTCTCTGTGCCTCCTGGATTTTGATGCCTGTTTCCTTCCCCGAATTAGGGAAGTTCTCTGCTATGATTTGCTCCAATATACCTTCTGCCCCTCTTTCTCTTTCGTCTTCTTCTGGGATCCCAATTATTCTAATGTTGTTTCATCTTATGGTATCGCTTATCTCTTGAATTCTGCCCTCGTGATCCAGTAGTTGTTTATCCCTCTTTTTCTCAGCTTCTTTATTTTCCATCATTTTGTCTTCTATATCACTGATTCTCTCTTCTGCCTCATTTATCCTAGCAGTTAGCACCCCCATATTTGATTGCACCTCATTAATAGCCTTTTTGATTTCTACTTGGTTGGATTTTAGTTCTTTTACTTCTCCAGAAAGGGTTTCTCTAATAACTTCCATGCTTTTTTCAAGCCCAGCTAGTATCTTTAAAGTGATGATTCTGAACTCTAGATCTGACATCGTACTAATGTCCGTATTGAGTAGGTCCCTGGCAGTCGGTACTACCTCTTTTTCTTTTTGTTGAGGTGATTTTTTCTGTCTTGTCATTTTGTGCAGAGGAGAATAGATTAATGAGAGAACAAAATGCTAACAGGGTAACAACGTTCCAAGAAAATATATTCTAAACAAATCAGAAAAGACCTGAAGCAGTGGGAAAAGAAAGGGAAAGAGAGAAAAAAGAAAAAGAAAAGAAAAAGAAAAAGATAAAGATAAAAGCAAACAAAAACAGAACAAAACAAAAAAACCAGAATGTGGTCAAATATGATCAGGCTGGTATATAGATTAGTGCCACACACTAGATTTTGGGTGTATTTTGGTCTGTTAGAAGAAAGTGCCTCCCAAATTTTTAAAGAAAGAAAAACTTATATATGTTCAAAAATAAGGGTTGATATGATGAAGGGATGGAATATGACTGTAAAAATGGAAATTATAAAAAATTTTATAAAAGGAATTGATAAGAAGTTGTTTGAAAAAAGAAAGAGGAGGATTTAAAAAAAAAGGAAAAAAAAGGGAGAGGATGTGATCAGGCAGGGGAGTAGAAAAAAAAACATACACTAGAGATTTAGGGTATATTTTGATCTGTTAGAAGAAACGATCTCAAAATTTTAAGGAGAGAACAACTTATAAATATATGCCAAAAATATGGGTAACTACTATGAAGGGATAGAATATGACTCTAAAAATGAAAAATAAAAATTATTTTTTTAAAAAGGGATTGATAAGATGTTGGTTGAAAAAGGGAAAAAGAAAAATTCAAAAAAAAAAAAAGACAGTTAAAAAAAAAAAAACTTAACTTTGAAAGACTACAGAATCATGGTAAAAAAGCCATGAATTCTATGTGCATTATTCCCCTAGTGCTGGCGTTCTGCCGTTGTCATTGATCGGTAAACTTGGTCTTGGCTGGCTGTTCTCGCTGATCTTCTGGCGGAGGGGCCTGTTGCCGTGGTTTCCAAAGTCTTTGCCGGAGGCAGAATTGCCCCGCCCTTGCCCAGTCCGGGCTAAGTAATCTGCTCGGGTTTGCTCTCCGGAGCTTTTGTTCCCTGCAAGCTTTCCGTACAGCTTTGGAGGCCGAGAGTGAAAATGGCGGCCTCCCAATCTCCACCTCGGAGGAGCCAAGAACTCGGGCCCCACTTCTCAGTGCACCTCAGAGAAAAGCTGTCAGTCACTCCAGTCTCCCCGGTCTCCGGCGGCACTCCCTGCTCACCCGGCCTGTGACCACGCATTTCTATCTCTGGCACCCGGCCCCGGGTGGAGTCTCCAAACCCAGCAGATCCCTTCGGTGCGCTCCAGCACTGCTCCTCCCAGGGGAGGAGGGGGAGTCTCCCCAGATCTGCCGCTTGTTGGGTCCCTGCTGGAGGAGCAGTGGCCCGACTGTGCCGCGGATCACGGTTTATGGCAACCCCGAGCTGAGAGCCCGTGCCTGAGCTCCGCCTCTGCAGCTGGCTTCCCTGCTCCGATACCTGGGAGCTCTGCCGCACTCAGGCACCCCCGGTCTTTCTGTCCTGAGACCACACTGTCCCGCGAGGGTTCCACCCCCCGCTTAGCCACGGGAGTGATGTCCCTCAGCGGAGCCGACTTCTAAAAGTTCCGATTTTGTGCTCCGTGGTTCTATCACTTGCCAGAAGCGGCTGACAGAGGCCCCTCCCCCGCCGTCTATCCTCCCGAATATTGCCTCGGATTCACTTCTCCACACGTCCTACCTTCCAGAAAGTGGTTGCTTTTCTGTTCAGAGAGTTGTTGCTATTCTTTTCTCTGATCTCCTGTTGAGTTTGTAGGTGTTCAGAATGGTTTGATCCCTATCCAGCTGAATTCCTGAGAGGAGACGAAATCCAGCTCTCCTATTCCTCCGCCATCTTGCTCCGCCATCCTGAAGGCTCCTTTCTTAAATACATTCTTCAGAATGGGAAGAAAACTTCAAGTATATAAAATTCCCTTTGCAGCGTATCACTGGGCTATTAGGTGTCATACACTGACTGGAAGTTTTATTTTTCAGTGTGGTGATCATTGCTTCGTACAAAGGAATTAGGTTTCATACCCCCTTAGAGAGAGGATGAAAGGACGCTTTGACAAAGAAGACAATAGCTATGTTTTCCCGTAGCTTATTTTGGTTTATTTTTCAGCTAATGTCAAGATCAAACTATACATGAGAAGGAAAAAAAAGGCATATTAAATGTTTTCAAACTCTTTAAGTATAAGGAATTTATGACTCTGATTTAGAGCCAAAAGAATGAAGTGCTGTGAACATCAGTTTAAACCTTTGCAATTTTACCATTTCTTCATTTTGCACAGGGATCCATCATGTCCGTCCAGGCTCATGCAACTCTTCTCTATCACAACTTCAACGGTGAAAATAAGAATGCAAATGCAGAGGCTAAGGACTAATAATGTAAGATAGCACTTAACATTATGTTTCTGTAGTAACAGGCAAACATCTGTGTTGTCTTAAATATATACATCTACACACACACGAAAATGTTTATAAACAGCCCTAGATGAAGTCACAATTGTGAGACATTCATAAAGAAAAAGACACATGGAAAAATGTTTTCTCTGCCTTTCTAAGTAGCTGAAGAGCATATTAAACAAAGCTGGCTTTCCTCTCTATGCATTTTACAGATGCAGTTGCTGTTCCCGTGCAAATCCTTTAAAAAACAGTTTAAAGACCTCTGTATCTTAAAGATAAGAGTACAGTCATTTCTTAGAAAACAAAACAGTCCACTCAAATCTGTCAAGCTTATAGCACATAAAGTTGTACAAATGTGATTACCTTTCAGTTTATCCATGAGAAATATTTGGAGGTATACTGGCTTATAATTTCAGACTGGAAAATGGTGTCATCTATTTCTAATATGGGAATATAGTTGCTATATATAGAAAAAAGATTGTCAACACTTAGAGTCTGATGGGTGTTGATTTTTTCCAGTTTCATAGTAACTTATAATCAAAAGCATTACTGATGTTTAAAGTAAAATGTTATGTAGTATATATTATTAAAAACTATATAATAAAATTTACATGATATATTATGGAGACTAAAAAGCCTATTAAATTAATTGGACCTATAAAATAAAGTTTCTTGTTTAACAATCTGACTTAAGTTAATATTTCAATATATGGTTTCCTGTAGCCATTTTATATCACTGCTATAGACTAAATGACAATAATGTGGTTTAAAATTTAGAATTTAGAATTTCCTTAACCCAAAGTGTTCTTGGCAAAATGTATACCAAGAGTGAACTCAGATTTACAAGATAGAAGTCATATGAACTACTTGAGAACATCCTCATAACCAGAGTAGATATTTGGTAATGGTACACATTTGAGTGATAGTAGAAGGTGTTTTCTTCTCTAGCAAAAATACTTCCCTTATATCTCATGCATTCATTTATTTATATTCAATCAACTTAATATTTATTGGGCCCCGTAATTATGCTAAGTATCTACTGGAGGAAAAGTGACATAATAATCACAATATAAGTTGATTAATTTGATAATAACAAAATACGCGAGATGTTATGGAGAAAAGAGAGTGTTTTAACCTGCCCAGGCTGGGAACAGGAAACACAGAGAAAAAATAACAGAGAGTCTTTTTAAGACAGATTATAAAAGATTAGTAAGTGTTCTCCAATTAGAAAGAAAAGAGAAAGGATCATACCTGTAAACAATAGCATACACAAAGACCAAAAGCACAGGAAATTCTGAAAATAGCAATATTGTTACATGAATACATTGATTCCACTCGCAAGAGATAAGAATGGAAAGATAGTTGGTGCCAGGTTGGGCCGATCTTTGCATACCATGATTAGGAGTTTTCTTTTTATCTATTGGGCATTAGAGAACTGTCAAGAGCTTGTTTATAGATGAATAATGATGAGATCTTTATTTAACTAAGTCATGGACTGGACTAGGTTGATACCACTGACAGAAGGCCCAGGTCATTGCAGTTATCTGATTGAATAGCACCAGAAACATGGAGCAGGAGGAAAAGGTAGACTATGAATCTGTAGGCAAATGATAAGGCTGAAATAAGAGACTAATAGCATTTATAGTATAGTAACTTACTAGAGAATATTAAGACAAGTTTAAATGAAAGCTAATTCTAAGGTTTCTAAAAAGAATAGGAAGATGAATATGTTACTGACACAAAAGGTAGTGAAGATGATAGAATGGGATAAAATACCACCTTCAATTTGTAATCTATAGTGTTTATGGTATTCCTGAAAGGATTTTGAGGCACTCTGATAAACCAATCCACAGTAAGGGTCACATATTTAATGGAATTCTTTTACTTATTTTCTGGCAGGCAAGCTGGGCTAATGGAGAGCCCTGGTTGATAAGAGGTCAATGGGCGGAGAAGGAGGTTAAGCCCTGAATGAATGTTAACTAACAAGGAAGGTGAAAACCTTAAAGGCATACTTGACCATCATCAGAATCCTCACCCAAACAACTTTACACAAATGTTTAGAGTGCCTATATTCTTAAAAAGCAAACACTGGAAACTACTCAAATGATCTTCAACTGAATGAATAAATAAACTGTGATACCAACATACAATAAATACCATTCAGCAATAAAGGAAATGCAATCCTGATCTATGCAACAACATGGTTGACTTTCAAATGCTTTATATGAGGCGAAACAAGCCAAATAAAAAGGGCTAAATATTATATAGTTTCACTTAAATGAGATTTTGGAAAAAATGAAACTATAGAGGCAGAAGCAGATTAATGGTTGCCAGGAGTCGTGTTGGGGAAAGAGTTGGCTGAAAATGACCAATACAAGGGAATTTTTTGGTAATGATACAACTGTTCTTCGATTGTTGTAGTTACATAACTTTATGCATTTGTCAAAATTCATAGAATTTTTCTGTCTGTAAATTGTATTGCCATAAAAATGTGGAAAATAAAGTTTTAGATTAAAAGTAATTCTCATGCCTTTATCCAAAAGCATCTATTATAGATGTACTGGCAATTTTTGTTTCACAGAAAAAGGGTTTCCTGTGTCACTTAAAACATTCAACTGGTGGGGTACCTGGGGGAGCTCAGTCAGTTAAGCAGCTGCCTTCTGCTCAGGTCATGATCTCGGGGTCCTGGGATCGAGCCCCGCAGAGCCCCGCATCAGGTTCCCTACTTATCTGGGAGCCTGCTTCTCCCTCTCCCTCTGTGCCTCCACCTTCATGTGCTCTCTCTCTCTCTCTGTTCAATCTCTCTCTCTTTCAAATAAATAAATAAAATCTTTAAAAAAAAAAAACCCAACTGGTTGGCTCTTGGGTCTTTTTGATCCGTCCCAATCATTTTCTAAACACTTCCTTACTTTCTGACACCACAATATGTTCTAGTTTCATCATGTAATTTCTCTGCTTCAGCCACAGAACCAGCCATTTCTCCAGGGAGTTCTTGTATCTTTTGTTGGAGACCAATGTTTAGCAACTGAGATGTGGTTGAGTGATGTGCTCATTCATATTGGTGTATTATTTCTTCTAGATCCTTTCAGTGACAGAGCTAAGAAACATATATTGATGTGCAATGAATCATGGGTTCATGCCAAGTCCTCCAGTTCTGATCTACTAAAGAGAGCACAGCGCTCACAGGCCATACTATTCTGTTGAATATAAATACAGAATCCCAACATCAAAAAAGGTAACTGGTAAAGTGAGAGAAAACAAGACTACTTCATAATTTTTTCTTAACACAGACAAAAACAAGGTCACTGTGCCACCCACAAAATACCAAATATCCTTCTCTCCAGGCTGAAATAAATGGTTGCTACTTCTTTTCCGATTATAGTATTCCTCCCACTCTAGTCTACCTTCCCTATAAATACAAGTATTGAGATACCCCAAAACTGAATTGCCCCACTCTCTGACAGCATTCAATCTAGAGGGAACCCCCACTTCTGTAGACTTTCAGTTCACTCCCCCAAAAAGCCAAAATCCTCTGCTTGGCTCTTTTTAAAAATTCTCCGAAACACTTCATGGTTCCCTCTGGTGTGTGTTCTTCCTTCACTGCAATGAGTAACAAAACCAACTTGTCAACTATAGATGTGTTCTTGGTGGTGTTCTGCTGAACGGCTCTGACAGCAACAAGATTTATTCTAGCATTTCACTCTTCCTTCATTGTAACTCCTCTTTGGACAGTAAAAAAAAAAAAAAATCTGGTTGTCATGGTGTACAATGTATTTACTTATTTGCTTAAATTTAGAATACACATGAAATAGTTTCAGAATTGTTAGTCTATACACCTGTGAAAAACCCCATCTACTAACTCAAGTTCAATATGTGTGTTTAATTCTTTTTATCTTTAGCCTCAGAGTATATAGTGAAAATTCTGTTTTTCAAAATTTCTTAGGTTAATTCCTTTTTTCCCCTTCTCCCCCTCACTGTGGTCATGCTTTTTATTGTAATACATATTTAGGTTCATTTGTTTCTATTTGTTTTCCATGTTGGCTTCCTTGTATCCATGTCAATTTTAACAATCCACTTTTAAGTCTATGAAGCATTGTCTGTTTCTAAAAGTCAGAACTAAATGGGAAGATATATTCAGAGAAAAGTTACCCCCACCCCTTCTACCCTATTCCATGTCCATTCCACTATCACTTATTTCCTGTAATATAAGGTTTATATCATTAGTTTTTGCTTTATATCTTCCGTGTTTCTTCTTCCTCAAACAAACACATGTACATTTTTTTTATTTTCCCTTCTTTCTTACATGAATGATAGCATATTCATTTTATAGACACTAATTTTCACTTAATAATATATCCCGGATTTTTTTTGCTTTTTTAAAACTTGATAATATATTCTGAAAGTTGCTACATATCAGTTTTAAAGATCTTTCATATTTTTTTTTACAGGCACATTATGCTTCATTATGTCTAAATATCATGGTTCATTTAATCAATTTCCTATGTACAGTCATTTAGTTCGAGTCCTATAATTTGCAATTCCAAGCAATACTGAATAACTTTGTGCATTTATATCTTTATATTATTGGAGGTGTATCTTGAGGTAAATCCTGTAAGTGGGATTACTGAGTCAAGAGGCAAATAAGCATGTAGTTTTGTTAGATATTGCCAAATTCCTATCCAATAGGGTTACATATATTTGCATTCCTACTCACGTTATATGAAAATTCTGGTTGTTTTTCAGCCTTGTCAACACAATCAAGTCATACTTTCTAATTTCACCAATTAGAAAAGGTAGTAAATGGTATCTGTATAATTTTTATTTTAATTTTCCTAATTATGTCTGAAGTTGGATGTCTTTTTATGTTTTTATTTTGTTTTCTTGCTATTGCCTTAAACAACTTTACTGAGGTATAATTGAGATACAAAAAAACTGCATATATACAATTTGATGAGTTTGGACATATGCATATACCCATGAAACCATCACCACAAACAAGGTAATAACCATCTCCCCCATCTCCAAAAATCTCTTTGTACCTCTTTGGGTATTTTGTTTTGTTTTGTGTTGTGTTGTGTTTTGTGGTAAGACTACTCAATATAATAACCAGCCTCTTAAATTTTTAAGTGCATATCACAGTTTTGTCAACAATGGGTGTCATGCTCTACAGCAGATCTCTAAAACTAATTCATCTTGCATGTCTGAAACTTTATGCCAACTGAAGAACTGCTTATTTCCCCCTCCCTTTGGCCCCTGGTAACCACTGTTTTATTTTCTGCCTCTATAAGTTTGACTATTTTAGGCACCTCATGTAAGTGGAGTTATGCAGTATTTGTCCTATTGTGACTAGTTTATTTCACTTAGCATAATCTCCTCCAGGTTCACTGCTATAACTCAATAGCAAATAAATAAACACACAAACAAAGGCCTTGAAAAGACATTTCTCAAAAAAAGAACACAGAAATGACCAATAGGTATATGAAAGGATGCTCAACACTACTAATCATCAGGGAAAGACAAATCAAAACCACAGTGAGATATCATCTCATACCAGTAGGATGGCTATTACTAAAACAACAAAAGATAGCAAGTATTAGTAAGAATGTAGAGAAACTGGAACCCTTTTCATGTTTAAGGGCTATTTTTATTATGAATTTTCTATTTATGTCTTCTTCCTAATTTCTACTAGATTTTTTTTAATTTCCCCTCTAATTTTAAGAGTTTATTATGTATTAGGGATATTAAAACTTTATGTGCGATATATCTTAAAAATATTTTCTCCAAGCTTATCAAATGTCTTTGATTTTGTTTACAATTTTTTCATGTATTTAAAAACATTTTGTATAGTCAAATTTATCCATTTTTTTTTTATTGCCTGTCATTTTACAATTGTTGGACGACTAGTATATACTCTGTTGGACAGAAGACAGGGTACTGTGCTTGACAGCTTAACCAAAACTGTTAGGTAGAATAAGAGCAAGTACCCAAATAAAAATATGCTGGGCAGACAATGAGCAGCAAATATCTATACAGAATAATCCCAGACTGGGGAGCTCCTGCTCCTCTCTTCCTTTCTAACCCTCACCCATTCTAGTCCCTGTGTTTATTCCATTCTTCACAAATGGAAATTTCGAAGACCAACCTCCCATTTGTGCCAAATGGCAACGTAGTATTTACACAGCTGTACAAAGAGATTCTTCTGTCCCTAGAGCAAAACTTCAACTGGGAACAAAACCAACCCAGAATTTATGTTGCTGCTTTTATTACTTGAAGTGTTACAAAAACAAACAGCCAGTGAAACCAGCAGCTTTCGTTCTTTCTCAGCACCCTTGAGCTGGAAATTCTGTCAATACCAAATCATCCAGGCCCCATTTTCATGTCCCTTGCACACTTTTATGATCTCAAAAATTGCCTTCAGAAGAGAAAATGACCAATATCAGTTTGGTATCTGAAAGTTGGAAGAGACACCAAAGTTACAACGGCTAATGCATTCTTAAAAGTGAAATAAGGTGTGTGTGAATACCCTGACCTTTCAATATTTAGACTTGTTGGCATTTCTTCTTGCCCTTCATCTCTAGATAACAAGACTGTAAACAAAAACAATGAGCAATGAGTGTGCAATACAGCAAGGCAGATAAGATATTTAATAGAAAATTCACAACTTATAATCAACAATATGCCCATTGCAATAAACCAAAATAGAAATAGATTGGTTTTCACCTTGCATCTTTTCAAATCTCATAAAAAGGAAAATTAGGCTGCACATGAATTTTTAGTAAGAAATTGACATAAAATGATATTTTTCTTTGTTCATATAGTTTTCATTTTACCTTAACATAAATGCCAAAGTTTTTCGTGAAAGCCAATATTCTTTATTTAATCTAATGGAATTTCACATCACTTTCATTCCATTTTTACACTGTTGCTATAAATCAGCATCTGTCTCTAGTTTGCATTCAAAAAGAAACAGGGGCACCTGTGTGGCTCAGTCGGTTGAGTGCGTGACTCTTGGTTTCAGCTAAGGTCATGACCTTGGGGCTGTGGGATGAAGCCCCACATTGGGCTCTGCGTTCAGTGGGGAGTCTGCCTGAGATTCTCTCCCTCTTCCTCTGCCCCTCCCCCACTTTAAAATACATAAAATAAATAAATAAATTTATTTCTTTAAAATACATAAATAAATAAATCAATCTTTAAAATACATAAATACATAAATCTTTTTTTAAAAGATTTTAAAATACATAAATAAATAAATAAATAAATCTTTTTTTAAAAAATGGCAGAGGAATTGAATAGACATTCTTCCAAAGAAGACATACAAATGGCCAACAGGTACAGGTAAAAATGCTCAACATCACTCAACATCATCAGGGAACTGCAAATCAAAACTACAGTGAAATACCTCCTCACATCTGTTAGACTGTCTATTATCAAAAAGACAAGAAATTGGGGCGCCTGGGTGGCTCAGTTGGTTAAGCAGCTGCCTTCGGCTCAGGTCGTGATCCTGGAGTCCCAGGATCGAGTCCTGCATCGGGCTCCCTGCTCAGGGAGTCTGCTTCTCCCACTCCCGCTCCCCCCTCTTGTGCTCTGTCTCTAAAATAAATAAATAAAATCTTTAAAAAAAAAAAAGACAAGAAATAACAAGTGTTGGTGAGGATGTGGAGAAAAGGTAACCTTTACGCATTGTTGGTGGAAATGTAAATTGGTGCAGCCACTATGGAAAAGAGTATAAAGGATCCTCAAAATTTTAAAATAAGAACTACTATATAATCCAGCAAGTCCACTTCTGGGTATGTAACTGAAGAAAATAAGACCACTATCTTGAAAAGATACCTGCACCTCCCCTATTCATTGCAGCATTATTCACAATATCCAAGACATGGAAACAACCTAAGTGTCTATCAGGAGATGAATGGATAAAGAAAATGTGGTATATCTGTACAATGGAATAAAAAGGAAGGAAAGACTGCCATTTGTGAAAACATGGATAGACCTTGAGGGCATTATGCTAAGTGAAATAAGTCAGACAGAGAAAGACAAATACTATATGATTTCACATATATGTAGAATCTGAAAAAAAAACAAAACTCATAGATACATAAAACAGATTGGTGGTTGCCAGTGGCAGGGGGCTGGGGTTGTGTTGACAGGGAATGGGTGAATATGATCAAAAGATACAAACTTCTGGTTACAAGATGAATACATTCCGAGGATGGAATGTACAGGATTGTGACCATGGTTAATAATACTGTACTGTATACTTGAAAGTTACTAAGAGTACATTTTAAAAGTTCTCATCACAAGAAAAAGTATCTATAACTATGTAAGGTGATAGATGTTAGCTAAGCTTGTAGTGATCACTTCACAATATATACATATGTCAAATCATTATGATGTACACCTAAAACTAATGCAATGCTATATAACAATAGTATCTCAATAAACCTAGAAATAAAAAAGAAAACGCTATCTTTTAGTAAGCATTACAAGTTACGATGGACGCTTGGTCATAATCAGAGGCTGTTTTTGTCAGTACATTACATCCTGCATGGTTGGATGGATCTTTGAGACCTGAATCAAATCCTTAAATTCACTAGAATAGATGTCTTTGCTGAGGACACACTAGCTGTCAAGGTCAAAGAGAAATCACCATCATCACACCCACAGCCAACTAGATCCCTCCCAAATAAAGATTTCCACGCTTTCTCGTCTCAAATCCCAGTTCTTCCAATACTAGCTGTATGATAAGACATGTACTTTTACTCTCTGAGCCTCCATTCCTCACCTAAATAATGTTGAAAATAATTAAAGCCTCTTAATTTTGTCATGAGGATGAAATGATACACTTTCATCAGTGTATAAGGTTTGCCTTATACTTCATTGTCCATTCCTTTTCAAATCTTTGTTGCTTCTATCTCCTCTCTCCAATTCCTTAATGTTGGATTGCTCCAGAGTTCAGTCTTTTCTTCTCTCATTATTCCTTGGTGATTTCATCCTGTAAAATTACTTGAAATACCATCTAGATCAGCACTATCCAACAGAACTTTCTTCCATGGTGGAAATATTCTATATGTGTATTATCCAATACAGTAACCACCAGCCACATGAGGCTGCTTGAGCACTTTAAATATGCCAGTGCATGTGGCAAGAAGCTGTTGTGTTGGACAGGGCAGATCTACATAATGACTCCCAATGTATTATTCCAGATCATATATCTGTCAGCCTACTTGAGATTTCCAGTTGGAGATACCAAATATACATCTCAAATTCTGCATGTCCAAAACTGAAATAATCTTCCCTCTCACTCCATCTGAAGTGATACAAGTCCACTTTCCAGTAAGCCAAGACACAAACTTTGGAGTCATCTTTTATTTTTGTTAAAGATTTTATTTATTTATTTATTTGTCAGAGAGAAAGAGAGAGAGAGAGAGAACGAGCAGGGCGGAGGTGCAGAGGGAGAAGCCGACCCCCTGCTGAGCAAGGAGCCCGATGTGGGACTCGATCCCAGGACCCTGGGATCATGACCTGAGCCAAAGGCAGATGCTTAACCAACTAAGCCATCCAAGCGTCCCTGGAGTCATCATTTACTCCTCCTGTTCTCTCATACCCCAAAGTATATCTAGGCTCTGACCACTTTGCACCATCCTCTCTGATATCAACAGGGTTTAGAGTCACCATCATCTTCTAAGAAGACTACTGTGATCAAACCCAGTCTTCAATCCCCTCGTCCTACCTACAGATTTTCTTAACTTAGTATGTAAAACTATCCTGTTAAAGTATGTCAGATCATGGCACTCCTCTGTTCAATACTGTGCAGGGACTCCTTGTTTCAGAACAAAAGCCAAATTATTTACAATGGCTTGTAATTTCTGCATGGTCTTTGATATTCTACTACTACAAGCCAATTTATTCACTGTGTTCCAGTCACACTTTTTGTTTTCTTGAATATAATAGGACACACCATTTTTAGCACCTTACCTGTAGAAAGCCTGAAATGATCCTATCCCAGATATCCTCTTGAATAATGCCTTCATCTCCTTCCAGTTTTTGCTTAACTGTCTCATTTTTTAATGAAACCCAACTAACCATCCTATTTAATACTGCAAATTATCCTCTCACTTCTGACAATATTGATCTCCCTTACCATTCTTTATTTTTTCTTCTTTTTTAACCCTTATCAGTTAACACCAGCCAAGGTTGGTAGAAAACCAATAGTATGATCAAATGGAGGAGATTGAAGTTGAAAGTGTTACTAGGCAAATAAAAGGAAAATTAATAAATGGTGAAGCATACTGGACGTAGAACATCAGGATTCTGGGACCGCTCTAGGCTAAAAAGGCAAGGGAAGGTATAGCAGTTTTCTTGACCATGAGAAACCTATTGGAGTATTACAAAGGTTGAGTCAGTTGCTAGAAAGCCCAGCCATTAACAACACTTAGACCAGCAGGAAAACAGAAAAACTTTCATGCTCCTCCCAGTCTCTGATCTCTTTTCATTTCTTCTTATTGGGTGAACTTACCTGGAGGCCAGAAGATAACAGAGCCCTTGATCCATCTGTAAAAGTCAGACTCTCAGAGCTCTGGGAAGGAAGAGGAAAGGATGAAATAAATTTAGAGAAGCAAACAGAATATCAATCACATTCACTTCTAATGTACTATGTATTTTACTTATGTACTGTTATTTCTTTTTGCTTGTTTATCATCTGCATTCACTCCTAAAATATAAACTATACAGGGGCAGGAATCTTTGCTTTGTTCACAAATACATCCCAAGCACATTGGACACTGTGGGCTCATAGCAGGTGCTCAAAAAATATTTTTGAATGATTGAACACCTAGAAGTGAAAACATCTAGAAATTTCCTAAAATATGGTAAAAACTTAAAATTCTGTTTCTATCCCCTTCCCCCATTGTCTAATACTTCATCAGCCAAATATTCTTACCTGATATTTACAGTTGGTTATGAAGACATATAAATTTTGCCTGTATAATAACTCATGTATCTACTTCCTCTTTTCCACCGCTACTGCTCCTTCCATTATTCTAGGCCCTCAGGATATCATCCCTGTGTCATAATAGCTTCCTAACTGGACTCCCCACCCCTTGCTCTCATCCCTTTAATCCATATTAATAAATCTGCTTGGACTTTAATGCAAAAGAAAAAAACAGAAGGTAAAAGCATCAAAATACAATTGTTTTAAAAAAACTGTTGAACTCATGGTAGATATCATTGAAAACTTAAAAATAGAAAAATGCCCTAGGAAGAATAAATGTCAAATACAACTTTTACAAAGAGATAATATCTACATTATATGGAAAATTCATATGGATTAATAATGAGAGTTTTAATCCAGGGAAAACTCAATGGACAAAATTCAAGGAGATATAGATATAGATATGGATATAGATATAGATATAGATATAGATATAGATATAGATAGATATAATTATATATATATATATAATTTTTTTTTACCTAAATGCACTTATCCAATAAATATTTTGACTCTTCAACCTTGATTCATCTCTACCTCATGGTTGTCCTTTGCCTTTACATTTTCCCCCGTCTGCCTCTTCCTCCTCCTCCTGCCTTATTTCTCAACCCTGTTTTTGGCCCTCTCTCATCCTATACAGTCTCCCTTGGTGATGCCATCCATTCAAGTATTTCAAATACCATATATATAAGTGACTTTAAAATCTTTAGCTCTCTCCTGAGTCTGCCAACATGTAAAACTCAATATGACCAAAGTTCCTTTCACTTCCTCCCTGAACTATCATCATAAGTCTAGGTTTCTCTACCTCCAGTAATCTGTCACTCTCAAATCTCTCCTCCTTAAGACTGACAAAAGATTTTTTCTAAAGTAGAAGTCACATTGCATCTCGCATCTGTTTGAAACCCTTCAATGACACAATGGTTGCCTCCATGACAAAATCTAGTTCCTAAACTGGGCACCCAAGGCTCTTCATTATCTGCCCCATTTTAGCCTTAAAGCTGAGCTTCTTTCACACTGACTTCCAATCGGTCCTTATTCCCTTATGACCAGCAGATCCCAGGACTTACCAGACCTCCATGCCTTTGCACCTCCTGCTCTTCCTTTTGACTGTAATTCTTTCTGCTTTTACACACTTGGTTATAATCTACATGTTCTCAAGACTCTGTAACAGCATCACTTCTTTCATATATTGAAAAAACTTCTGAGCTATTAGGAATTCACCATTGTCATTTCCTCACTGTACTCAGCTGCTACAGCAACTGTTACCCACTTGTTTTATTTCATATCTGTCTCCACTAAAATATAAATTTCTTTAGGCAAGGGATCATCTCTATGCTGTGCTGCTTTTACAAGAAGGAAAAAATCACATGTTACTTCACTCGTTTCAGTTGTTTTAATAGCAGAAAAACTTGGAAACTCTCTAAATAAGCATCAAACAACAGAAAAAGTTTTAAAATGTAACACATTCACCAAAAGAATTTTTTCCATAAATTGGAAAACATAATTCTATCCACATCTTGGTTGGCACTATCTATTATTTGTATGAACACAGCGTCTATATGAAAAACCTGAAAATTAAAACATTTTCTATAATTGAGCAATGATATTTTGGACAACTTCTTTCTTTCTTCTTTATGAGTGGTTATTTTATTCCATTTGCATGATAAAATAAATAAAAGAAAAATGGTGAAGAAAGCAACACAAAAACACATTTCATGCGGGAAGAGCAGGGAGAAGGGGATTGCAAAATGTCTTTTTGTCTGTAAAGAACTGTCTTCCTCCTCATATGGCAGTTCTAAAAGCATTTGTCAAGTTCCTAAAAGTCAGTGAACCCAGGAAAATTGCTTACAGCTCTCCAAAGACACACATTCAATGGTAGATTGACCTTTCAATATCCAAAATCCGTAATGTCTTGGTGTCATCTCCCCACAACTATACAAAGCCAGGAAAAGAAAAGAAAAGAAAAGAAATCAGTTTTGAAAGTTCTGGTGTAAACTATCCAATCCAGAATACTCTGGGGCATCTGTTTCATATTGATAAGTTACTCTCTTAAAAATATCCTTCCTTCCCTCATTACCGTCCAAAGAGATTAGCACAGGAAACATTTTCTTACGTGCTGAGCACAAAGATATTGACTGAGTCAAGTTGGCCCCAGGTCTGTGTCTCATGTTTCTGCTGCCACAGCCATCCCAGCTTCTGCCCAGGCTACAAGCACAAACAGAGCTGGGAAAATTGTATCTTTGGCAGCCATCCCATGGGGTGAAATCCAATACACTCTCTAGAGTGGATAGGAAGCCAAAATTAAATCTGTGCCACTGACTTGTCATTGCTTTTCACCAACTCATTTAGAGAATTAAAGCTCTCTACTGTACCAAAGAACAGCTTTTGTTTTGTTCAACAAATATTTGTCAAGAACCCACTGCGTGCAAGGCCTTATGTTGAACATTGATTATTCCATTTAGTTGAAATGAGAGGGCAGGAGTCAATGGCTGCTGAATATCATGTACATTGCCAAACGACTTCTTAATATCCAGGCAGAGAGCTCTTCCTGGAATGTCAGAACTCAAGCACTCTCACACAGCTACTCTCTGCCCCAAGGTAAAGCCTTTCTGGGCAAATGATGTTTTTGGCTCAGTGCTTTCCACTCAGAGGAACTCAGGGATCCCATGAGCAGGTGGGATTCTCTCTAAGCTCAACTCCACTTTCACCTGACTCATATAATGGGCTTCTTTCCATTGCACAGGCAGTTGGCAACTAAAACACACACACACACACACACACACACACACCTGGATCTAGGTTATTTCCGAAAAATATCTTTCACAAATACAGGTCCATCTTTTTTTTCCCCAGAAATATCTTCTACAGTTTACATTAGGAAATTGTTTCTACTTCACCCAAATCT
Source organism: Neomonachus schauinslandi (assembly GCF_002201575.2). NCBI lineage: Eukaryota > Metazoa > Chordata > Mammalia > Carnivora > Phocidae > Neomonachus > Neomonachus schauinslandi. The sequence goes on from NC_058412.1 coordinate 63,759,469, forward strand.
TCACAGTAGCATGTAAGTATATTTGTTGGGGTGGTTTTTTTTTTTTTATGCCTTTAGTCAATAGTAGATGTTGATCATCACAATACCTGCTGTGAAAGCTACTTTATATCCTTCAGTGCAGCTAGCTATAAAGTCTTTCATTAGCCACTTTTTGTCCAGGCTAAATACTTACACATTCCAATTCTAATTTTCAGCCTTTTGGTCCTCTATGGGCTCCTTCTGCTTTAGGCTCTCCTTAAATTCACCATGACAGAGTAAAACTCATCAGACTGAGAGTCACAAAAGCCAAGTTCTGATATGAGTTTTGATACAAATTTGGTATTTGGCAATTTAAAACCTCTTTGACCTCAGCTTTCCTATCTGCTAAGTAAAAGTGGCAAAGAGCAAGACTCCTGAGATTAGTTTAACTCAATCTTCTCATTAGCTATAAATACCAAGGAGGCTATGTACCCACCCATAGATGGTGGGTTCTAAAACCAATAATTTAACCATCTCCTAATTAATACCAAATTCCCTTAGTAAAATCCAGTATCTCTATGCTCAAATAAGACTTCGAAGTCATTACCCTTGGAAGAGAAAGAGGTAAAGTTGGTTTCAATTCACACTTGGAAACATATGACTTATTGCACCGCCTTCTCTAAGAGCAGTGTGAGAAAGCTACAAGGCCACTGGAGAACCAAGATTGTACTTGGTACATTATAGATACTCAAATAAATATTTGCTCATAAGTGATAAACCCAAAAGAGGGACAAAGACAAGGGAGTGATGGCAGTGAATGAAAAAAGCTTATAAGGAAGTTGGCATAACAGATGTCTCTGCTCACTGATGTATCCCAATAACTTGGAAGGGGCCCTGTTGAATGAATAAAAGAAATATAAAACGAAAAATTTTCAATGTAAATTTCTAGAACTTTCCGATTTTGTTAACGGTATGCCTTGCTCCTGGTAAACCTTTTCCTATCCCAGATATAGAGTCACAAAACTTCCAAATAAATAGACTTCTATAAAAAAAATCTAATTGTCTGATCTAAATAATTTACAGTGACAAATATATACTACCTAGACTAGGGCCCCACTTTAGATTGCCAAATAGCTAAATCAAACTAGATATTCAGAGGTTTGAAAGATAAGACACCAAATTGTCTCCTCAAAATAGTAAAATACAAAACAATAGCACTAATAAAGACAGGTATTAGTGATAAGATAAGAAATCACCACAGAGCAACGTTTTGGTATAAAAGATCTAGTTTTGAGTACAAGGTAAATGGTACTTTTCAGTTGCCATAATAAAAAGAGACCTATTTTTAGCTTTCAAACATGAAGCAAGGTCAACAAATTCTTTGAAATAAGCTTAACCCCTGACAAGTTGTCAGAGATAATTTATATGAAAGTTTATATGTATATTATTATATATATATTATTATATATATTATTTTATATATATAATTTATATATCAGAGATAAATTTATATGAAAGCTTACTACCTTAAGAAATAATAGGTAATTTTTATTTCTTGACTTCAATTAGAATGGCAAAAATTCTAGTGCAGTTTAAAGGGTTAAAAGTGTGTATTTCTTTGGAACAATCATATCATGCTATTTGTCTTAGTAAATATCAAACTGGGATCATTTTGGGGATGTTTTGTATTTTTCTGGACTCCTATAAACCTGTGGTCAGGTAAACACAAGTGCACAGCAGGGTAGGCATCTGCTAACTGATAATTATAGAACTGCTACAGGGCTCAGACAGGATCTCAAGATCAAGTCAGAGAGCTTAATTTTTATATGAGAGAGGTCCACTACACGTTGAATTTTATTGCAAGGACAGTATACAAAGAGATGTGTAAGCCTGGAAACTGGAAATAAGATTTTTCATTAGAATCTTGGTTTGACCAGGAGGCATCTTGAACAGCATTTTTTAAGAACAGCATTCCTTTTCCATGTCCTAAAATACTTTTTATTTACTTTTTCTAATGGTAATTAAGTAGGTCTGCCTAAATGAATGTGGGGTTTGATCCCACATTCTGTCTTCCATGTATGGGATCATTATACTGTCATCACTGGGCCACACTTTGATAGGTACAAATAGTTTCATGTCAATAGTCTGGTCCATGGCTTCATCATGTCCAGCACCCTTAGCATGATGGCCTGCTTGAGTTGTCCTGGTGGCTACACAGACCCTGCAGTCTTTTCACTCCCTTGCTATTGGTTAGCACATATGCCTGACAATGTGCTAGGAAAAAACATACGAATAGAAGGGGAATATAATGGAAAAGTCAAGAAAATAGGTTATAAGACTAGGGGGAGACGAACCATGAGAGACTATGGACTAGGGGGAGACGAACCATGAGAGACTATGGACTCTGAGAAACAAACTGAGAGTTCTAGAGGGTAGGGGGCTGGGGGGAAGGGTTAACCTGGTGATGGGTATTAAAGAGGGTACGTACTGCATGGAGCACTGGGTGTTATATGCAAACAATGAATCATGGAACACTACATCAAAAATTAATGATGTAATGTATGGTGATTAACATAATTTTAAAAAAAGTTTTAAAAATCTAAAAAAAAAAAGACTACACAGAAATGCAACCATCATCAAGACTTGAGTGGCCCTGCCAAAACAGAAGGCAGACTTCAGGCACTTAATCAAAGGTGCTAACTGGCCATAAACCCCATTGGTCACATTTCAGTGGAAATCAGAAAGGAGAACTTGAAAGACCAATAAGAGGACAATATTCTGTCATTAGGATTATAAACATAAGACATCCAGAAGCTACAGAGCTTCTCTTTGTTAATCCTTTCCATTTCTCCAACACCCATGTGGTTGAGAAGAGCTTTGTAGAAATATGTAGAAACTCTGACATTCCCTTCCTTTTGCATACACTGGCTGGAAGGCATCATGAAACCACATATACTCCCCACCACCCTGTTACCTGTATGCCATGTCCTTATTGACTTAGCTAAATAGATATTCACATCCACCTAAATGTAAAAAATGCAAGGACACCTGGGTGGCTCAGTCAGTTAAGCATCGACTCTTGATTTCGGCTCAGGTCGTGATCTCAGGGTCATAGGATCAAGCCCTGTGTCAGGCTTTGTGCTGGATATGGAGCCTGCTTAAAATTCACTCTCTCCCTCTCTTCCTGCCTTCCCCCACTCACCCCTTCCCCTCCCCAACCCCCCACTCTCTCTCACTCTCTCTCACTCTGTCTGTTTTAAAAAAAAAAAAAAAGGCAGCCAAGCTAGAGCAAAGCAACCTTTAGTCTGGGCACTAGAACCAGACTGCCTGGGTTTGAATCCACTTACTAGCCATGTATCCTTGAATAAATTCTTTAAACTTTTTTAAGCTTCAGTTTCCTCATCTATACAACCTTTCTTATAGGGTTCAGTAGCGTATTTAGCAAGCAGTAGATTCCTAACTTCTAATTATTGCTGTCATTGATGAAATGTTCTCACTGTATGCAGACATTACCTTCTAAGGCTTTTAAAAGTAGATGACTTTTAAAAGACTTTTAAAAGTAGATGAATGAGGGGCGCCTGGGAGGCTCAGTCAGTTAAGCGTTTGCCTTCAGCTCAGGTCATGATCCCAGGGTCCTGTGATCAAGCCCCACATCAGGCTCTTTGTTCAGCAGGGAGTCTGCTTCTCCCTCTCCCCTTCCCCTCTTCCTCCATACCTTACTCGTGCTCTCTCTCTCTCAAATAAATGAATAAAATTAAAAAAATAAAAAGACTCTCTCTCCCTCTGCCCTTTCCCCATACTCCTTCTCTCAAATAAATAAAAATCTTAAAAAAAAAAAAAAAAAAGAGGAGTTGAATCAACCTGGGTGGGGTGGGGAGGGCAGGAAAAAACAGTTGAATCAAAACTGAGAAGGTTCAGATAAAATCTGCTTCACTCACATTGTGGAAGTGAGACTAAATATAATCTAGTATTTTTAAAATTATAGCTATTTAGAGCTAGGATAAAAAAAGAAAAATAAAATAGAGGACTTTAGGGGCAGATAAAAATTGATTTCCCCTAAACAAGGAAGAAGAATGTGAAGTCAGAGGCTGAGTTTGTGTCACTCAGTAATAACAAAACTTTCAGACAGTCTGAGGCAAATCATTTGAATTATCTAGAATATAAACCATTTGAAAGAAAAATATCTTTGGGTCGCCTTGCTGGTTCAGTTGGTTGAGCAGCTCACTCTTGGTTTTGGCTCAGGTCATGATCTCAGGGTCATGGGGTGGGATGGAACCCTGAGGCAGGCTCCATGCTCAGCGGGGAGTCTGCTCCAGATTCTCTCCCTCTCCTTCTGCCCCTCCCGCAGCTCTTGAGAGCACACACACTCTCTCTCAAAATAAATAGATAAATAAATACTTTAAAAAAAGAAAGAAAAATATCTTCATATTCACCTTAAAGAGATGATTTGAGAACAAAATGAAGTGTATGACATTTATCAGAATGAACAATGCTTTAAAAACTCATGGTAGAAATATGAAAGGTTTTCATTGATGATTAGACAAATAAAAGAAAAAACTAAGCAAGTGATTTCAGAAGGGAAGATACATCAAATTGCCAGGTCACAGAAGAAACCCTGCTGGCTTTCTGTTGCTTATCAGTTGCAAGTCATTTTGGACTGGGGAGACCTTCTATTCTTTTGAGCCACATGGAAGCATCACTTTGGCATTAACACCATGCAAATTTGGTCTCAGCTAGGTGTGCCACACTAATTGCCACAGTTGTAGGCTTTTGGTGTTTTGTGCAAAATGATTATTGCTTTGCTTGCTTCCATAATTACATGTTTTCCAGATTGTAATTTCAGAGTTTATTGAGTAAAATTGTACATAAAAACAAACCTAGTGCATTTATCCTTCAAGAAAAACAGAACAAGGGAGAACAACAAAGGACTCAGAAGATTTTGAGGGACACCTGAGGTGGTAACAAGAGAAATCTAAAGTTAAATGGTTTTGCTTTTCCGTAAATGACTAACCTGGCACAGTGATTCTTACTCTGGTGTCCCGGAAATGTAATGAAGCTTTCCAGGTTTCTCATCTGTTCTCAGTGCCTGTTTGTGGATATACACTGGCCACAGTACTCTGGTTGGAGGAACTGTGGAAGATGGGAAGAATAACAACAAATTTCTGGAAATAAACCAGAAGGAATCAATAAACAATCAGGAAATAGCTTTAGGTTATTTGAGACTATCAAATCATTTGATTATAATACTTCACACTCTTGGTCAAGACTCATAATATTAGAACTCCAGTTCATCTTTAACAATAAAAGAATATATAATAGAAAATGTAATTCTGTGTTGAGCAGATCAATGAGACAATCTGATATATATATGTATATGTATATATATACATATATATGTATATATATATATATATGCTAAACTAGTATATACGTTTAGCTACGTAAATAATAATATTTTGTTAGGGAGCTGAGCATTCGCCACAGTCAATAAACTCGGTGACCCTACTATCTAGTCATTTCCTAAATATATTCTGAGCACATTATTCCCCTTTAATAAATGATTGTAGTATTGAAATATTTCATGGATCTCTGTCATTTTTTATTCTTCTCATAAAAATCTTTGGAGGCTAATACGGTCAGTAAATTCCTTATATTTACTACCCACTATGTGGAAAAGCTATCTACCCATTGTTATTGCAATTTGAGGCAGGCAGTGCTTGCAGGTCGTTTACCAGCTGTTGAGCTTTCCTGTTGCTGGTTCTGGCAGATGTTCGGGTTCCCATGGCTCCGTCAGCACCAGCCCAAATCCAAATCCTCACTGCCTCAATGTGATTCCCACAAGATATGACACAGGCTTCAAACCAGCCAATGTGTAGTTATTACCACAGCTAGAGCTTCCATTCTAAATACTCACTGGCTCCTCACCCACCCAGGCTGAAGAGCATAGAATTCCAAGAGCCCTGAGAGCTGACCCAGAGGTAGTCAAGCTGCCCTCCCTGCTTCCTCCCACTGAGCCCTCACGCTGGCCCAGGTTATCCCTCCATTAAGCCCTGCGTGGCAAAAGACACACTCAGAAGTTACCACTGCCACAGAAAGACAGGGGCAAAACTGCAGGAGCAAGTAGCTTTTTCTCATATTCTCACAAAGGCTCAGGCCTCTAGAATGGCAGCCACTAGCATATGTTCTTTTTGGAACCCTTCTTTCTGACGTAATTTGTAGGCAACTCGGGCCCTCTGCTTTGCTCTACTAACCTTTCTATAATCACTTGGGGAGAGCAGGCATTCAGATTTGAATTCACGAATACTGTCCCCACCACATACAAGCTGTGTGACCTGTCAAAAATCATTAAGCTTCTTTGTTTTAACTTCTTTACCTGTAAAGTGGAGACGATAATAGCATAACCACTCATAGGGCTGTTGTAAAGAATAAATAAGCACTTGACACTTAGCATAGAGCTAATCTCAATGCTGCTGATGCTTTTAATAATGACATTGAGTACCTACCACCACATGCCAGGTACTGTGCTAGGCACTTGAGATTTATAGACAACAAAGCAGTCTCAACCTCTCAAGAGCTCATAGACCTGCACAGGTATAAGCAAACATTTCCTGTTAAAGGTCAGATAGTAAATCTTTGGGCTTAGCAGGCCATACAGGCTTTGTTGAAACTACTCACTTTGGCCACTGCAGCAGAAAGGCGGCCATAGACAATGCATAAACAGATGTGTAGAGCTGTGTTTCAAAAAAACTTTATTTACAAAAGAACAAGGAGTGGGCATGGTTTGGCCTTCAGACCAACCCCTGTTTCTGGAGGAAAGACACACAATTAAAAAACAACAAGCATCGCTACAATGCAAGTATGCACAAGTCTCAATGGGCTAAAAGGGAAAGGCCACTTCAACTCATTTCCGTCCTTAGTTATTCATACCATCGGTTAGCACTTCCAGTAAGGTGGCAGAAAGAAAGAACAAGAAATTTAATGGGAGTGAAAAAAAATCTAAAATTAGTGGATAGGTGGATTCGATGGAAGTTTCAATTTTCTGAGCTTCCTCTGCCTTATATCATCCTTGCTTTCAGAAAGTTAAGCTGAAAAAATCAACTTCATCATCATGTCATTTCATTCACCTGGCAACCTATATTCTTCAGAGACACTGAAAACCAACATCATAAAAGATACTACCCATTTGCCACAATTCCCAAAATCCAGTCTATTCCTGGTGGATCAAGACCACAAGGTCTCGAAAACTAACTATAATAGAGCATTTTGCCATTCGTAGACTTGAGTTTGAGCTATAGTAGGATCTAACTCAGCCATCAAAATATGTTCAGGAAGAATGTAGCAATGCTACCAGAAAGTATAAAAATATTTTGAAGATCCTTACATGCAAGACTGTTTATTTTTTAAGTGAGCATCTTTGGCTCATTAAAATGAATATTTCAGAGAGCATAAGATTTGAAATGCAATTCACAATGGTAAATAGAATTGCTGACTCCTTTTGGTTTTAGGTAATTATACTGGAAAATAGTTTGTCCCAGCAGCTGTCAGAATTGTCTGAAGTGTGGGCATATGAGACTCTTGCATAAAGCTATGTACACACAACCCAGATGCCCCATCCTAGTCTCAAGCTATATGCACTCCCAGTCCTTCAGCCGTGAGCCTAAGGAGTGCAGGAACAACAATCAAGTCTCAACTGCAATGAAAAAAAACTATATGGTATTTACTCCTTATTATGTATTTTCCTATCCTCTCCAGATGAAACTGCAGCTTATTCCAGAAAGACAGAGCCAAGGCCTGGATCTTACAGGCAGTTTGTCCAGTCTCAGGGAGAAACTAGAGATTTGCTTTTCTTCTTTCTCCTTCCATCCCTATCTCAAAAGACTGGTCAATTCACTGCTAGTTAATGCCCTTTGTTTAAGGGAACAAAAAAAAATTAAGTCAGAATCAGTCTCACTTTAGCTACTTGCTAACCAGTCTAATAAAGGTTGCTAATAGATAACACAGAAATTATTGCCTAAATGAACATGCTAATCCCTCTGGACTTCATTGTCCATGTTAGCTCAGTATCTCTGAGTCATATCATCATGAACTCGATATCAAACTTCACTTCCGCAGAATCTTCAGGAGGTGGATGGGAGCTTTGAGGATCACTTGCATCTTCTTGGAGAACATACACCTAAAAATTTTTATAGATATGGACTATAAAAATTATCTACCAAAACTCAAAATACCCATTGCTGAGGGGTTCATTACAACCTTCTGAAATGAGGGTTAAACAGACAAACCAAAAAATTGTGTAAAAACTCTTCATTTATTTTTCATGTTCCAAATCTCCTTGGAAAGAAGTTAGCATTGCTATTTAAAAAAAAATAAGAATTTAAATAACCATTCCATAGATGAAAAATGATGTCTCTTATTTTGTCTTCTGCTAAGTTGCTTCGGACTCAACATAACTCTATGAAAAAAATATGAACATGATTTCTAAAACTGGTAAAAATATTGGTATAGTAGTGTCCATTGTGTCAACTCTGTTTCTTTAAGGGTTAAAGTGATTTATAAGGCATACCATAGAGAAGGTGGTAGAGAGAAAATAAAATTGGTTAGGGATGTAGAATACTTTTGTGAAGAAGGTAAATCATAAAATCTATCAACTTTACCCAATTCTTCCTCCTGGGATTGTTTCCTTTCCTAAATATTGTTACTCCTTGAGCTCACAATTTCATATTCTCTGCTTCCTTGTGCTTTGCTTCTACTATGAAATCTAACAGATGATAACATACTTCTTACTAATAGGAAAAAAATCCACAACATTTAAATTAGGAACCAGAGATATATCAACTCTGTTGACAGAAATTCTCCTACTAAATAATGATGCCAGTAACTACTCATTGAATCTAAGCCCAGAAATCTGCTAGGAGTGAATTTTTTTCCATACTAATGCTGCAAAGGATCTTGAAAGATATTTAATTCCTTATGCTAAAACAACCCTTTCATCCTTGTCTCTGAAACACCAACACTGAAAATTAAATACCAGTTTTCAGCTTATTGTGACTGTCCTCATATGCACCTGCACAGGAGGGACCCTTGGCTTTACTCCCACAGCTGGGAGACCCTAATTAGGAATCACATCCCACCATTCTTCACCTGAAGACAATTATCAGCCAACAGAGGCACGGGCAAGAATAACACTCCCCAGGCAGGAGGCTCTTTTCTTATTCATAGAGACTTGGAATTCAATTTCAGGTTTGCTGCTACTGGGAGGATTCGATAAACAAACAAACCAAAGCAAAAAACAGAACATAAACAAATACCCAAATAGACTCAAATGCACATTCTCATCTATCTGCTTGTAGAAAGAAGGAGAAGTAGAGATGAGAAAGAAAGAACACTAAGCGGAGGCATGAGCTTATAAGGATTCCAAAGTCTGTGTCAGGAAAGAGGGAAGAGCATATGCAATGGACTAGAAATAACAGAGAACCAGATGACACAGAGCATGAAACAAACCCAGGTTAGCTGAGCCTGGGGGGGAAGAAGCAGACATGGCTAGAGATGACCCATGAAAGGAAGTGGACAGGTCCTCTATGTGAAGAAGTTGATAGTTACCCTGATGGCAATGGGAAGTGATTAAGCAGGGAAGTGATATGATTGGACCAGTCTTTTGGAAGTCTCACTCTGATCTCAGAAAGAACGGAATATTGAGCAGGAGCACATCAGCTGGTGAAAAGAACCATTAAGAGAGTATCACAGTCACACCCCCTGTCTTCCCCCTCTGATTCCTAGGGAGAAAGATTTGGATAGAATACTAATACAGAAAAGTTATGCCAAGAGAGGCATGCTTTCTGGAGAGACTGTGATTTGAAAAAGCGTAAGATGAAATAAATAAAGACACACCAACTTGGGAAGGTTCATAGAATATTCTAAAAGTCCCCCCTCTGATTATCTTCAGTAGAATGGAAGACTATTCATCCTGTCACCATTTATATCCCTACTGTCTTTATGGCTGCCACTGCTCTAGTAATAGGCTGCCTAAGATTCCCACTTAGGATGGAACAAAGAGAGACTTTTACATTTAAACATACTAGACTGGAATCACGTATACTTCTGTTTTTCTGTCTATATGGATTTTTTCGTCCCCATCACCAACTTGCAATTTTGTCTACACAAGGCCAAGCATCTTGGTGATAAATGGAAGATTCAGTCAACCACTGTGCTGCTTTGTTTACACTGTGAATATCAGCAAGCATCTGGACCATCAGCTGAAACCTGCCCTTCTCCATCTTTCGCTGGTTGCTATGCAGGCACAGCCCCTGTTTTGAAACAGAACTAATGAGTTTCATTTTTCTTGTTTCTCTGTAAAATGTATATGATCCTGACCCTAGGCAAACTGGAATACAGTTTGAAAGACAAAAGATTTGTTCTTGTTTTTGTTTGTTTTTTTCTCTATATCTCCCCATTATACTAGTCTTCTGTTTGTAGACACGACATCACTACAAAACTGTCTCTTCCCTATGAATAGAGTGTTTGGGTTTCTCACAATAAATGTGTGGAGAAGGGCAGAGATTTTGCACTTGTGATATAAAATTTTAAGATCGGAGAACTTAAGCGATTAGCCCAAAATCACGGAGTTGTAAGTGGCAGGATTAAAATAAAAACAAAAGAAAAACAGAGGAGGCCAGCTGTAATTTCTTTTTTTTTTTTTTAAGATTTTATTTATTTATTTGAGACAGAGAGAATGAGAGACAGAGAGCATGAGAGGGAAGAGGGTCAGAGGGAGAAGTAGACTCCCCGCCGAGCAGGGAGCCGGATGCGGGACTCGATCCCGGGACTCCAGGATCATGACCTGAGCCAAAGGCAGTCGCTCAACCAACTGAGCCACCCAGGCGCCCCCAGCTGTAATTTCTTTTCCCCACAACAAGTTCAAGAATTTCAGGAAAGGAATGTTGAGAGGATCTTTCCAATAAAGATTTGTTAACTTTCCAATTAACAAAAAGGAAGAGAGGCTCTAACAGGTATTTTTAGATTACAGACTGACAATTTAAATTTACACTGATATTCTTTATATTAGCAAAATATAAGAGACCACCACTAATAATAGAAAAAAATTTAGGTAAATTATTTTTACATAGACAAGATGAAATATGTAAAGTTGCTAAAATTAGGGATAAATCTTTATTTTTAATATGAAGAACTACTTAAATCATGTTAGTGGATGCAGCAATGTATGAAATGATGTTTTTGGTGTAGTTTCAAATACGTAGGAACTATAGATACCCGGGAAAAAGGAGGGAAGGAAATACACCAAAATAATAACAACAGTTCAAGCTGAGTGATAGCATCATGAACCACTTTTATCTTTCTTTTTACACTTTTTGTATTTTCTAAATTTTATAGAATAAACAGTGCATGCTCTGTGTACCACCCAGATTTGCTGTCCCCCAGACCCCTTTAGGGACTGAAGCACTGATGTTCCTTTTCCTGCCCCCGGCTACTGGGATAGTAGGTGGTCCACAGTTCTCAGGTGAGTGCTTCTCAGGAATCTGCCCTGGCCTGAAGACAGCTGCCTCATCCAGAGTTGCCTCTTTCCCAGGGGCAGTGGACATTCAATGACTGACCTACTAGGGCATATGAAAGCCTAGACCCTCACTGTGATTCACCTCTGAAGCACCATACCAACTCCAGAGCTCCCTGTAAGATCAGCTGAGACTTCTGATAATGGCATCGCATTTCAACTTCTCCCTCTGCACCATTCTTCCCACTTCAACCCAGTAGGAATATTGACCCCAGCAAGACAGCCTAATACACTTGTGCATGAAGATCTCCTTCTCAGCATCTATTTTCTGAGAGAACCCAATGTGCAATAGTTGGTGCCGGGAGTGACTCAAAGAAATGATCTACAAAATGGGATTTGGCTGCCAAATCACCTGCTGATTAGTTAGAAATAAAAACTTTATCCCTGGTGGTATCTGCTAGCATGCAGTAGTGGGGCAATTACTAAAACTTTCACTAACAGTGAGTTGAAAGGATCCTGGGAGAAGAGAATACATTGGTGGATACAATATCTCAGCCCTTAAGATATATGGAAGAAATAATTATAAAGACTATGAAATCAGTTGGCTGTCGCTGAGAGTAATCAATTTCTTTGGTCTGAGAAACAGGCATATAGCTGCCCCTGACTTTACATTTCTTGTACTAAAAGACCAGTTGGCAAGGAAAGGAGTTACATCTTGGCAAGAGTGACTGGCCTAATCCTTGGGAAAAAGTAAGACTGCTGTTACACCATAAAGGAATGGAAGAACATCTTGGCACCCCAGTGACCTTTACCAGTGTCTCTCAGTACTCTGGCATAATTTTGATTATAATGGGCAAATTTACAGACTATGAAAAACATATTACCCAGGGCTTAGGCCCACTGAGTCATCCTAGCAAGCAAGTCATCTAGACCAAGAGTTGCTAGCCAAAGTTAAGTGGAATCTAGAATAATTAATAGAAGACAGAAATGTTATGTGGTAGCCTTGAGACCAGAAGAAGCAGCTAGAGCTACTGCTCATCCCACTAAATTTACTGTCATAATTTTTCTAGGAGAAGTCCATTAGGATCCAGGAGGAGCTGCTTTCTAAGTGTAATATATGAAGCTTATGGATCTGAGCAGTGTAAATGGTAGGTGTTGTGGATGCCATGGCACCCTGCCCAGATCAACCTTCAGGACTGGGTTCATCACTCATTTCCCTACCTTCTGAATGTTGGCAGCTGATGGCTTTCATCTGAATTTACCTTTTGGAATCACCCTGAACTGAAGAAAGCTATCTAAGATACAGAGAGCCTCCCTGTCTTAGGTCACTCCTCCCAACCCCCAATTTCCAGAGGCAGCTCACATGTAAATATTGGTCAGTGTGGTAGTATAAGGCCCTAGCTCTTTTTACCTCCAGGTGGGTCAAATCCATAGGGCCATTTCACTCCAGATCTTCCTGCTGGTTCAGCACAGACCTTCATTATGACTACATTCCAGTTCAATTTCTCCCTCTGTCCATCCTAATTTCCTTCACTATCCTCACAGGTGTGGGTCCAAGAGCACTCCCAATAAATTTCTTGTGCAGAAAATCTCAATCTGAATATTTTCTCCAGGGAATCCAACCTGCACCATGAAGTATTACTTTAGAAAAATATAAATTTAAAGGTTTATTTAAAGTACGCTGCTATATCTATCCTCCTCTTTATGCAAAACATCATCACCCAGGATACTTTAAGCCCCAAGGACACTTCAGGGTAGAATATTGAAGAAAGGGGTTGAGCAAGGTGGAATGAATGACTTTTTTTTTTTAAAGATTTTATTTATTTATCTGAGAGAGAGAGAATGAGAGAGAGCACATGAGAGGGGGGAGGGTTAGAGGGAGAAGCAGACTCCCTGCCGAGCAGGGAGCCCGATGCGGGACTCGATCCACGGACTCCAGGATCATGACCTGAGCCGAAGGCAGTCGCTTAACCAACTGAGCCACCCAGGTGCCCGGAATGAATGACTTCTGAGTCAGATGCAAAAAGCTAAGAGAACCACTTTAAGATTAGAAAGCAATGAATATCATACTCATGGTAGGAAAAATGAAGATAATCTGTGAAATGTGCATGACAGTAGAGTTTAAATAATTATTTTTTTCATGCTGAGCAGGACTTTACTGGATGATAACTTCTTGACTTTATAAGACTTTGTCATGCTAAGAAGGAACAGGGAGGGAGTATAGTAAGAACAAGCTCATTAGCAGAACAGGTGGGTAGGCAGCTAGCTGAGTAAGCAGGGACTAATGCAAGCAGATGTCTTTGGTTTGAATTCTTACCTTATGTTTCTTCAAGACAACTTGCATTTTGGAGATTTGTAAGTTTTTTATGTTTTTAGTAAATTTTAAATAACTTTTTCAGATTCCAAATAAATTACAAGAATGTTTCATGTGTAACAAGCAAGTATCAATCTTTCTAAGTGTGATTGTTTCGTATATTTTAATTTGATTTGTGACACTAAAAATTTACTACAAGTACTCGATGTTTTAGAGTATTTTAAGGGAAATGTGTTCTCTTTTTCATTCGAGGTAAGGTTAATTGAGTCCATAGATTCAGCGAAGGCAGTGTGATGCAGTGAGGGAAAGCATGGCTGGTGCTGAAAGATTTGCCTTCATGTCCAGCTGTGAAGCCTTGGGTAAGGCAGTCTACCTCTCTAGATCTCCGTTTCTTCATCTATGAACCAGATGAATAGGACTGGATGATTTCTAAGATTTTTCCCCCTAAGATATTATAAGTGTGGTGTTACAAAGTCAAATGTCCTGCTAGAAAAGCTTACTAACCTAATTTGTGTACATGCAAACTTAAATGGTTTTTTTTTTTTTTAGATTTTTATTTATTTATTTGACAGAGATAGACACAGCGAGAGAGGGAACACAAGCAGGAGGAGTGGGAGAGGGAGAAGCAGGCTTCCTGCGGAGCGGGGAGCCTGATATGGGGCTCGATCCCAGGACCCTGGGATCATGACCTGAGCCGAAGGCAGACGCTTAATGACTGAGCCACCCAGGCGCCCCTAAATGGTTTTTTTTTTAAGAAGAAGCATTCATTGCAAAGAAAACGAATTAACATAACACATGAGATATGGAACATGAGGGAGATAACATTTTGATACAATCAGTAGACACCTACAAGGTTAAAAGTACAAGCTTGGTAAAGAACAGCGTGGGTGGGGTGCCTGGGTGGCTCAGTCGTTAAGCTTCTGCCTTTGGCTCAGGTCATGATCCCAGGGTCCTGGAATCGAGCCCCGCATCAGGTTCCCTCCTTGGCGGGAAGCCTGCTTCTCCCTCTCCCTCTCCCACTCCCTCTGCTTGTGTTTCCTCTCTAGCTATGTCTCTCTCTGTCAAATAAATAAATAAAATCTTCAAAAAAAAAAAAAAAAGAACAGCGTGGGTTTCCATTGACCTCCTTGCAGAAAGACTCAGGTAGTATGCAGCATGCCGTATTTTTGATGAAGACCAAAAACAGCTGTAGGCACCACTAAGCCTCAAATTCCTAGGGTTTGGACATAAGAAATAAGCCTCACAGATTCGTGGTCCTCAGATTTCCACTACTTCCACACTCCTTTTTTCAGCCTAGTCCCTACTGAAGCACACAGCCCTGAAGTTCAATGACAAAGGATACACACAAGGGAAGATTTTCTGGATGAGTGAAGAGACTTTGGCTTCAGAGAATCCAAAACCCAAGCCTCAGACAGCTCAGGAAGACCGTGGTTCAAACTTTCAGACCAGCTTCATATAAAAATATGCACAGGATCCGTGACAGATTTTTAGCAGTACGTAGCAAAGATGCTTTCCTATCTCATACCGTACCCCCAAATTTTCAAAACGTATCATATTACTGACTAAAAATTGACAAAATGTGAGCCATCTGTTCTTCAGTGTATGTCCATTAGCTCTACTGGCCAGGATTTCCTTTTCAGGATATTTAGTGAGATATTCAGAACTGGCACTTAGCAAAGTGGAATTGTTTGTCTTCCATGTCCCTCTCCTCCGCTCCCAACATTAGCTATCCCAAATCCTCCCGCAGTCTGTCTGTCTCTTCCCCTACTCAAATCTTCCTCTTAAATTAACCCACCTAATATTCTCAATATATAAGATGTTGATGTACCTAACTGAGAATCTGAAGGCCTATCACATTTTAGCATCAATCAAAGAGCTTAAAACAAACAGATGAGACCCCATTTGGTAAAATAGAGCATTTACAGATAAGATGTTTTACTGTTGTGAGATCCCTGAAATTGGTCACGGGCAATCACCAACTAAACTTACGGACCTACTTTAGATGATTTATATCCCTTCTTCTTCTTTCAATCATAATGGGAATTCCATTCCTTTTCATATCAAAAGTGTTTTTAGAGTCTAAGAAATTTTACAAACAGGAACCAATCTCCCATTTGCTTCCTATGAGACACAGTAAAGAGTGAAGTTTTCTGTAGACATATATTGAGAGTGGTAGATCACAGATATTGTGAAGAGAACACAATGAAATGCTAGGTAGAATAATAAAATACTGGTAGAAAACCTCTCATTTGGACACGAAATTTAACAGGTGTATAGAAAAAGTTGAAAAGGAAGCTGCCAAATGACGTAACAGAATAACCCAACTGCCTTCGAGTCCTCACAATTTTAAGCTGACTTGGAATACATGAGAGGAAAGAATAGAATAAGGTAATTATTCTTTTTTTTAATGTCTGAAAATATGCTCTCATCAGTGTTATCCAAATTGTGTTCTACTAAACAGATGTTCTGTAGGGGAAAAAAATAGTTTTCATGGTCAAGTAAGTTTGGGATATATCCCCCTCTGGGTTATTCACCATCCTTATTAGAATATTAATTAACTCTACTGAAGATTTAAAAAAAGTTTTAAGGATTTGCTTGAACATCTGGAGACAGATGTATGTTCTTTGGAAAACTTGGCAACACAGGATCACTCACAGTAAAAAAAAATATTTTTTTTCCCTCAGATAACTAGATTCACTTCGTTTTGTTCAAATTTTTTATTCCTCAAGTTCAACACATTAACCTTCAATTTCCAAGGTTTTTGTAATGTAGATAAAGAACTGTGATAATAGACTCAAGTTGGAGGCAACCATGCTAATCTGAAGCCAAACACAGCTGGAAGAATGGAAGGGCTCCCAGCAAGAGCTCTAAAAGTGATCACCTCAGAGTGATGACAACTTCCCATTTCCTTAGCTAGAAAATGGAAGGATAGGTTATAACAAACCAATTCCAAATAACTTATGAAAAAATAGAAGCCACTTAAAATGGTTGAAACTACCCTAGGGTCTTGCTGCTAGTAACCAAATTACCACAATAATTTCTTTTATAAAACTTCCTATTTGCTCATTCAACTGTGGCTATATGCTAACTGATTTGAGAGATAAGGATAAAATTTAGCTCAGTGATGAATTGATTTTCAAGTTCTTAGTAACTTATTACTAATTCGATGGCCAAATAAATTTTCTCTGGTTTATATGTGGTTTATATTTGGAGGCAGAGTATTTTTAAAATAATATTCCTTCAAAGAAAGATGTGAAAATTCTTCATATCTTTTTAAAACTTTGAAAACAAAGGTGAATTAAATTAAAATTTCAGAAATTCAAAAATATACTATATATTTCTTTTCTTTCAAATGAAATAGATACAACTATGGAGAGATTTAAGATAGTTATTCTTTTATTCTGAAAGAAGAACAGCTATAGAAAATTTATCATGAAGCTAAAAAATACCCATAAGTTGTAAAAGGCCACTGTTTTTCAATGAAAGGAGCTTCTTTAAACTTACCTTTAGAATATGTCATTGGAATAATATGCTATTCCACTAAAATAATAAACTGAATAATTTAGCTTTCACACGTTTCATGTGTAACACCTATAAAGTTAAACAATGAATTTCATATTTTTAAAATACCTATTTTCAAAACAAAATGTTAAATTCACACAATACTCTTCAAAACTAACACAAAATCAGTTTTTTAGGAAATCAACATAATGCATTTAATTATGGGTATTGCAGTCTTTATATTTCTTTTTCTTATTCCCTTTAAATTCTACTTAATGTGATGACTTTTGAAATAATCAGCTACTAACATAGAATAGACCCATTCTGCTTTGCATTGAGTATTACAATGTTAATAGGGATATCCTATTAGAAATTCCCTGCTTTTTTACAAATAATAGAAATCTCTCTATACTTTTAGGCTACTTATTCACATGATAATGTGGTTAGGATATTTTTCCATATCTGTGAAAAAAATCTACCTCATTTTTAATGAAAATTATATTGTATATTCTATTAATTCTGTGAATCATAACTGACAGATATTTAGATTGTTTTCAGATTTGTGTGTGAGTGGTTGTTACAAATGTGTTGTGATGGACATCCTAGTAAACTATCTCTTTATGTTTTTGTTCATATTTCTATAGGGTTGAACTATTTTTTCTTATTAATTTATGAATCCTTTACTAAAAATAAAATCAGCCTGTTCTTATATGCTTTTCCAACTACTTTTCCCCATGGTTGTCATTCATGTTTTGACTTTAGTTTTTGTGTTGAATGAACGATTAAATCTTTATGCTCTTAAATTGATCAGTCTCCCTTCACGACTTCCAAATTTTGCATCATGCTTAGAAGGCCTTCATATAGCAATATTCTAATGTTTTTCTCCATTGCTTTTGTGATTTTATTTTATGTGATACTCTTTGATTCATCTGCAATTCATGTTAGTGTAAGAAGTGAGATAGAGATCTCACTTTCATTCTCCAAATGTCAAACCAATTTATTAAACATCACTTATTACCTAATCCATTCTCTCCACCATTTATTTGAATTCTACCTTTATCATATATGAAATATTCATATATTTACACTTCTACTTCCACAGTTTTCAGTCTATTCTTAAATCAGTAACAAACTCCATTTCTCTAGATTTATAACTCATGTTAATATTAGGTAGGGCTTTTTTTCCCATGTTACTCTGTCTTCTTTACAAACTTTCACTTTAATCTTACTGTTTATTTTTCCAAATGAAATTTAGTATCATATACATGTGTATTTTCTTAAAAGCAACCTTCTTGTTATTTTGAAAGGAGTATGTTAAATGTATAGATTTGAGAAAAACATACATTTTTATACCATAGATAATTCCTTTTTTTTAAAAAAAAGATTTTATTTATTTGACAGAGAGAAATACAGCAAGCAAGGGAACACAAGCAGGGTGAGTGGGAGAGGGAGAAGCAGGCTTCCTGCCAAGCAGGGAGCCCAATGTGAGACTTGATCCAGGACCCCGAGATCATGACCTGTGCCGAAGGCAGATGCTTAATGACTGAGCCACCCAAGGTGCCTCACCATAGATAATTCTTCTCTCAGAAACACACGCTGACAGAATCCCAAATTATCAACTGCTCCATTATCTCATACACACAACTTAAATTCTTGTCCAAAGCATGTCTTTCTCTTTATTTAATACTACTTTATTATCCATAGAAAGGATTTTAAGTTTTTGTTTGTTTGTTTTTTCTAAGAGAGAGAGAGAGCATGGGGGGGGGCGTCAGGGGGAGAGGGGCAGAGGGAGAGGAAGAGAGAGAATCTTAAGCAGGCTCCATGCCCAGTGTGGAGCCTGGTGTGGTGCTGGATCTCACGACCCTGAGATCATGACATGAGCCAAAATCAAGAGTCAGACGCTTAATCGACTGAGCCCACCCAGGTGCCCCTAAAGTTTTTTTTAACATAAATTCTACACATCGATTACTACTCCCAGACATTGTATGCTAAGTGTTTTATTCCATTACTTTTTAAATTTTTAATGTTAATGATGTATTTCATTTAACTCAATATGTTTAAATATTTAAATATTTTAACACATAATCAATATAAAATATGGTGAATGATATTAAAAAATTTTTTTTCATAGTAAGTCTTCAAAATCTAGCCTGTATTTTACAGTTATAGCACATCTCAGTTTGAACTAACCACACTAAGAGCTCAAAAGCTGTATGTATTTAGCCGTGATTGTATTGGACAGCATGATGCAGACAATTCTCCTTTACTATTTAGCGTGGAATGTCTGAGGTCTGTCTGATTTTTTCCTCTTTTTGGAGGTGACTAGCTTTTTCTGAGACCTGAATAATTATTTCTTCATTCTTTTTTTAAATTTAATTTTATTATATTATGTTAATCACCATACATTACATCATTAGTTTTTGATGTAGTGTTCCATGATTCATTGTTTGCGTATAACACCCAGTGCTCCATTCAATAGGTGCCCTCTTTAATACCCATCAATTCATTAACATAACAGGGATATATATCAATGTAAAGAGTTCTATGCCTCATTTTCATGTTAATTCACTGTGCAGGTGTAGTTTTTCATTTCAGGGGTATCTTCTCGTAAAACCTCTTTATAAAACTACTTTTCTCGTGCCACTTGTTATATGGCATATATTGAAGCTTTAGTTTTATCTTAAAAAATATTACTCTAAAGCAACTGTATCTATTAAATTGATCATACCATTTTCCTCCATCTTTTATTTTTTTTATTTTTTTATTTTTTTTAAAGATTTTATTTATTTATTTGAGAGAGAGAATGAGATAGAGAGAGAGCATGAGACAGGGGAGGGTTAGAGGGAGAAGCAGGCTCCTCGCCGAGCAGGGAGCCCGATGCGGGACTCGATCCAGGGACTCCAGGATCATGACCTGAGCCAAAGGCAGTCGCTTAACCAACTGAGCCACCCAGGCGCCCATTTCCTCCATCTTTTAATATGGTAAATTACATCACCAGTTTTCCAAATATTGAGGCATCTTTCATACAGCTCTATTCTATTTGCCAATAATTTGTATTGCTTTTTTGCTTTCATGGGTTAAAATAGTCTGTCTTTGATTTTCCCTTTCTCTTACCATTAATCAGATTGTGATATCACTTTAAACTTTCCTTTTTTATATGATATAAATTTATTTGACAATATTAGAATTATTTCTTTCAAAGTTCCAAGTATTTGAAAGACTTCATCTGTAAAATCTTCTGAGCATGATGTTTGTAGGGAATAACAAACACTTCTCAATTCTCACCTTGAATTTTTGGGTCATTTAGTTTTTCCACATCTTTTTGAGTAAATTCTGATAACTTCTGAATTCTTTTATTAGAAAAACTTTCATTTTTATCTAGGTTTTCAAATAGAATTAGAGAATATTGTAAGATACTCACTTTTAACTAATTTGATTTCTTCTTTAGGTGCAGTTGTTTGTTTATCTCCTCAGTTTCATTTCAAATTTAATCTGCTTTATCTGTTTTGTTTTAAGAACCAGGCTTTGGATTTATTTATAGGTTCTGTTTCATTATGTAAAACTTCTGCTTTTGTTTTGTTAAATCATTCCTTCTACTTTCCTTAATTCTTACTTGTTGATCTTTTCCAGAAACTTGATTTGAATGATTACTTTACTTACTGTTAATCTTTCTTATGTAAGAGTTTAAGACTATGGGAATTGTGCTGTATATGATTGTGGATATATCCCATAGGTCCTGAAGCTTATTCCTTTCATTTTCATTATTTTATAAACATTGCAGAATCAAGGTTTTGATTTTTAACCAATGAGTTATTTAAACACAGAAATTCCATGAGTTGTTATCAAAATATCTGTTACATTTTGTTGGATTGATTTTAGATGGTTATATTGTAGCTTTGATTTAAGTAACTCAAATACCCAAACCAAACTCTTTTTGAACCATTACTGATTGTCAGATAGCATTCACGTATCTTGGAAGTATAAAATTTCTCTCCTATAAAATGAAAATAATTATATTTACCTCATTGGTATTCTCTGTAGACCTTGTTTAAAACTGAAGCCCCACAGATAGTGCTCCATATCCACCTATTGTGCTGTTCTCTAGAGCATTTTTCACGGTCTAAAAATTAAACATATATTTTATTTATATGTTTACTTGCATTTGTGTCTCTCCCAACTATAATATAAATTCCACTGGATTTAAGAACAGACTGACATATTTACACTTCCTACTTAAATTTAATATCATTTTGTCAGATGTCTCAAAAAGTTGGCATTTTATTAAGATTGTGTTAGTTATACAGCTTAATTCACGATTTGGAACCTTTGAAATCTGAGTACACATAGCAGATAATCATATATATTTGTGTGTGTGTGTGTGTGTGTGTGTGTGTATAGTAAATAAATTTTCATTGAGGAATCAGAGAGAAACCTTTTGGGAAAGCAGAGCTAGGTACCCGCCCCACTCCAGTATAAAAGGTCTGTTAGTATACAACCTGACCTATAGCTATTCATCTCACATGGGTGAGGAACAGGTACTCAACATATGTTGGTTTCCTTTCTATCAGTCAAAGGATCAGAACTGGCCTCAAGAGGCTCCCATCTCTTAAAGAGTTTTTTTTTTTTTTTAGAATAGTGTTTTGTTTGTTTGTTTGTTTTTGTTTTTTTAGATATTATTTATTTATTTGAGAGAGAGAGACAGATAGTGACAGAGATAGCAAGGAGGGAGAAGCAGGCTCCCGTTGAGCAGGGACCCTGATGCGGGACTCCAACCCAGGACCCTGGGATCATGACCTGAGTGGCTAGGCAGACACTTACCTGACTGAGCCAACCAGGCGCCCCTCTTGAACAGTTTTATGTCTACATATTCATTATAGCACTCAAAAGGAGATAAACAGAATTTTTTCAAAAACACAATTTCTCTGACTAGTCAAATTTTGTTTTGACCTGGAGCAAGTCTCTTACAGAGCCTCATAAACACATGCATAAATTAATCACTGAACCAACCAAATCAATCAGATCAAGTTCTATTTCCTGGTCATTTTACTTAAGAAAGTGGAAAGTCACTGAGATAACTAAGGTTACGATGAATGAAATAAGAGCATCCACACATATTCATTGGGAATTTGCTACTAGTTATTATCAATGCCATTGTGTATGTGAACATAAGCGACATTTCTCTATTAAAGAGAAATTTGCTGGATTCATTTGATTTGAAGTAATACAATCCTCTTGTAGAATTAGTGTGTTTATAAACACTCTGAACTAAATACACAGAGATCTGAATGATGCTGATCAATCTACTCAGACAGGTTTTAAGCAGAGGTTTCTTGATCCAGGCTCTCGATCCTCTCAGAGTCTCAGAAGGTGGTCAGATTCTCTGAAGTTGATTCAAACTAACCAAACTCAGAAACCAACGGTGGCAATAGGGGAAAATATATTCACTTTGGATAGGACTTTTCTATCTCAAAAGTTGCAATGGCTGCAAACCAAAAACATTCATGCTCTTCAGTAACATCATGTTTCCTCTGGGTTCAAGCAACTGATTCTTTTCACATCCATATGCATGTTTTACATTTATTGTTTACTTATTGTTGATTAGGTTGAGAGGCGTTATGTTTCCTAACTGGATTTAGGAGACATCTCAGCGGTACTCATTAACAAAATATTTTGTAAAGTGATCTACTCTAAATTTACTCATTCATTCGTTTATGTTATTTGCTTGTTTGCTCATTTATCGAACATTAAATGACTGCTCTACAAAAGGACTTTCGCCAGGCACTGATGAAAGAGTAGTAACCCACAATCCCTGTTTGAAGAAGGTCACAGTCTGGAGGGGAAGGCAGACATATAAAAAGATAAGTTACAATATGGTGTAACAAATGCTTTGACAGGGTGCTACAGATAATATTGTAGCTGTCTCATCTAATCACGTTTTTGTTCATTTCACTTGTTTCCATTGAAGAGGCTTTTTGGGAGGAGAGATGAGGAACAAGGGTAAAGCTTCCTAAATGCCAACTCTAACCTGTATTACAAAAATGCACTTTTTTAGGCAAGGAGAACTATTAACCGCATGTTTAACATGCAGCTACAGGAATCGTTCTTCCTCTTGGCCAAAAATAACACAAAGGTAAAAGTGGACCCAAAAGCAGACAAGCTCATATTCAATGGGTCGTATCTCCAGGTCTCTGTAGCCCAAATGGAGGTCACCAGGATCTCAAATATCTCCTACTTGGAACGAGGATTCACACCTTCATGAAAAAAGCCAAATTACCTTGTGGAATTAGGTAAAATGAATTGTCCAGTCCAGCAGTGTTTGACACCAAAGGCTGGTGACATTTTAAGGCCTCAATGCCAAAGATCGAGGGGCTGTCCAAATCCTCCACGATTTGTCTTAAGTACTATATGGCATCCAGAAATATGTGAGGACAGAAAATAAAGAAATGGTTATTAAAAGCCCAAACCTTGTGAGCCACAGTTGACAGCGAATTTTAACTGACCACAAGGCCAGGGTTCAAAATTTGCCCAGACAAAGCAAGTAACCAAATACTAGAAGAAGAACTCCAAAGACAAGGTACGATGGAATGGTAAAACACATTTCATAGCTGAGAGTATATTTGAGCTGAAAACCAACCTTCTGCATATCTTTCTGACCTAGACGTAAGTGAACAGGTTCATTTGAAAAGGTGTTGTTCTACCAAGTTTCTTACCAGGTAAGCATTTTGAAATTACTCTCCAAAGAGAATAAGAATGATGTATTATAGAACATAAACATTTTAAAGTTCTTATTAGATATGACCTTTTTTCCCCTGCTTCAGCGTAGGTCAGAATTATGCACCATTATTGTTCAATAACTACTAAAAAGAACAGAGTAGCAATAATTCTTTTGAATTTCAGAGCTTCAAAGTAACATTTCTTCCCACCATCATTAGAGATACTTACTCATCAGCAGACTGTGTCCTCATTCTAAAATATTGCCTTTGTAAGCACAAGAGTTCCCAAAGGAGAGTATCAATGATTATTGACTTCAAACCACTGACGCAGCAAATGACATTCATCTGTTAAGAAGGGAAGGTCGAGAGATTGGCACAAGGTCAGTTTCGCTTCACAACTTAACGTATGTACCCTTTGCTGTCACTTTACTTCCATTTATCCCAAGAGATTGATTAGCAGCCTTTCTCATAAACTCTCAATAATAATTGGGAGGCTAAATTATTTTCCAGTTTGTGTCATTTTAAGAATTCTTATTGATGATGCTGAATTTCTAGAAAATAATATGTATTTCCTGGAAAAGATAGAAAAGTATTATTCCTAGTTTTTTAAGCTTAGCTGTATCACTCAAGTTTAAGTAACTCTTTTTATCCTTTGAAGAACAGAAATGCTGAATAAATTGAAAAATGCTAATTATACAATGTTGCATTTAAAATGGAAATTATTATAGTTTATCTTCAGAGGCTAATTTTTAAATTATTTGAATGACTTCTAGGAGGATAAAAGCATAGAGCTTTTTCTGCAGCTGCATTAACTCTTCCTAGACACTTGGATCCTATTAAAGCTATTCATTGACATAGTCATACTTGCCTGAAATTTGGATATTTTGGATAAGAAAGAAAAAAAAGATTTCTGCCTATAATTTTTAAAAATTCTTCATTTATACAAGCGATACCTTTTCTCTTTTAAAAATAGCCATCTCTTAATAATTGGCTTCACTTTTTTTGGTCAAAATTGTTACCCGTTTACCTCCATATTGCCAAATTCAACAAATGCTTTTTAGTCCTTAAGTTATTTGACCTTTAGTCTGTAAAAAATACATACAGAATATATTCTGTGCAAAAAAAAAATAGCCATGTCTTCCATAAGCTGGGGTCATGAACATAACTGTTCTCTAAAATGAAATGTTGAATGGAAGCACTCATCTGAAAATTTTCAAACATAAGACTATTAGTTCTTGAGGAAGTAATTTTGTCTAATTGCTTTAGTCCATAGTCTAGCACAGTTCCTGGCATGTAGTTGGATGCTCAAAAAATATTTTAAGTATGTAAGTCAAAATGATGTTCTTTTTGTCCAATGTTTTTGACATAATGGATTATAATAGCCAACAGTTATTGAGGGTTTGTTATGTGCCAGGCACTGTGACCACTTAATATATATTAGCTATTTTAATTCTTGGTCCTGTAACCTCTGGACTATTATTATCCCCATTTTACAGATGGGGAAACTGAAGTACAGAGAGGTTAAGAAACTTGCTCAAGATACACAGCTCCCATTTAGGTAGAGGCAGGATTCAAACTAGGCAAACTGCCCCCCAGCCTTCTCATCTAATCATGACATTACATTACCTCTCTGAATATCATTGATAAGATCAAAAATTAAAGCAGGTTCCAAATATTTGCCATAGTAGCTGGTTACCCATTAAAAAGAATTCATGTGGGTCCAATTTGTTCTTGCCATCTTAAAATGATTTAAAATAGGACATGGTATACCCTGGAGCTGGCTTAAGATAAATAAAATATTAAATCAGTCAAAAGTAATTATTTAAAATTTAAAATGTTTGACTAGTTTTTTAATAGTATTTACCAAATTCATTTTGACTTCTGTTTTGTCCTAAAAAGAATCAAGTTATTTTGCTTTACTGAGTTGTTTTTACATATCATTTTCTGAAGACAAACAAAAGCAGAATGTTTCATAGGACTGAGGAAATAAAATGCACTGACATACCTACAGAAGTGCGAAAGAACATAAAAGGTTTTGACTTGAATTACATGGATTCAGTCCACTAATTTACTTAATATATATAGACAATTAAAATTCGGGTAACTTACAGGTAGAAAGTGCAACTGAGGAAAATTGTGTGTAGAGGTCATGGAGCAGTAAAGTGAGATCACTGAAGTTATGTGGCTGAATTAGATTTTAGTCCCCACTAAAAGGTGACTTATCTGGGGTGAGGCTTTGGGTCCTAAAGATTAATTTTCATGAGGTGAAGGGTGTCTGCAAAAAGTAGCTTTGGATGCACTAGAGCCTGGAAAAAAGATGAGAAATAGGAGACCTTGTGCCACCTTGACCCCAACCAGCTCCAAGAAAAGCACTTGAGCCAAAGGCAAGCAGGGGATTTCTCTCCATTTCTGTGATGAATACATATGGCACACTGAGGACTCTTCTGATGCCCCCCTGGATTGGCTGATTTTGAGGCTCGTGTCCTGCAGTCAGGGCAAGAGCCTTAAAAAAGAGAAGCAGCAGAAGGTGTTGTGGATAATAGTAGTGATTAATGTTTATGGAACACTTACTACATGTCAGGCATTCTTCAGCTACTCCAAATGCTTTCTCTTAATCTTGAAACAATCCTCACTTCCCAGATAACAAGCTAAAGTTAAGAGCACACAGCTTGTAAACAGTAGCACCAGGATTTGAACCCAGGTAGTTTAGTTCCAGAGCCCACTCTCCTGAAAAGAAAAATCTGGAGAGAGAATGGATCCCTGGTAGACATGGACTTTATGATTCCACATAAAAATACTCCCTTAGAATTCCCAAGAATACTTTCAGGGATAGTGGAGTGGCAGTGGTAAGGGAATTTTCTGGGATGCTGACTTCCTGCTTGAGCAGAAAGGACAATGTCCCAGCAGGATTTGAACATGAATTCTAATGTGAACTCATTATTTCCATGGACTAATGAGGCCTAATGGATACTTGGACAATACATATTTCATGTATTTTTATATTTTGGGGGAAGAAAGCATTTAGACATTAGCAGAGATTAGTCAATATTGCTGCACATGTTCAGAATTTCAGTACTGAAGTAGCAGGCTAGCTAGAAAATTGAACAATATGATTCATCTAGACTAAGGATTTGGTTTGAAAGAAATGGGACCAGGGGCGCCTGGGTGGCTCAGTTGGTTAAGCGACTGCCTTCGGCTCAGGTCATGATCCTGGAGTCCCGGGATCGAGTCCCACACCAGGCTCCCTGCTCAGCAAGGAGTCTGCTTCTCCCTCTGACCCTGCCCCCCTCTCATGTTCTCTCTCTCTATCTCATTCTCTCTCTCAAATAAATAAATAAAATCTTTAAAAAAAAAAAAAAGAAATGGGACCAAACGTTTATTCAATAAAGCATTTGTACAAACATATTGAGAGAATCTAATGTAGAACGTCCAGTGAATTTCAGTTAGCCATTGACATGAAAAGGAATAAGGCAGTCCGCTGCAAGTCTGACCAGATTGCGCTCAAAAAATTCCATCTGTAAACCATTTTTTCACTTGGGAAGCATATCCCTTAAAGAAAATATTAAAAATGGTGATTGGATATTGGGCCAGACCATCTACAGAAATCTATTTAACTTATAAAAAAGTATTTGAAATTCGGTTTCAGAAGCACTTTGACGTTTATTGCCATTACAAGTCTCTCCTTTTCACCTTAAGTCATTTTTGGAATAAGGTAGGAATTAAGTAAGTATAAATAAGTAAAAGATTTCTGTAGGAAAATGCATTGGGAAATCCAACTTAGTCATGCTCCAAACACATTTGTTGCCCATCTTTTAAGCAGTGAGTCTGGAGATTTTCCTGCTCACAGGTGAGAGTAGATGAGTTTGTAGGGAAATGACTGAAGGGAAAGTGAAGTCTTTTGCTTTTGTGTGTTAAAAAGAAGAAAGCAGCCTGCTTAGCCAAGGTCTACAGTCAAATTTTAAGCATATCCTAATAAGAGTATAGTATAATATATTTAAATATAGTATATTTAAGGCTATCCCAATAAAAGTATAGTATAGTATACAAGAGTATAGAGAGAGGCAGATTTTAAATGACAGACAATGATCACCTGGATCAAACTGGCTTAAAGCTATTACTTTTGTACATTTCAGTTCTGTGACAGTAAATTAAACATCCACTTTTTTTTCTCAGTTTGCTCTGAGTCATTTAATTTGCATTTGAAAGTCTCTGGATGAATACAGGAGGCTCTAGGAGTGTAAGGAACTGGGTGGGAACTTATGCTGGGGTGAAGAGCAGGGATGGTATAGGGAGGGAGAGCAGTATAATGGGTGGTAATTCAGCCTTCAGATGGCCCTTGGAGGCAGGAAAGAGGAGCAAGGGGAGCTAGGAAAGTTGCACATAGTGATACATAGAGTCTCCTTATCATACATCCCTCACTTTCCCCCTTTTTATCCCTGGGATTTCCCAGGAAAAACTGGCACTGGAAGGAAAAGAGAACAGGACTAGTTCAAGAATCAGTATGCTGAAGGCAGGGGTAATAGGGGTTTCTCCATACACTGGGACAAAGTTTGCAGCTGCAGCAGTAGGGTGAATGAAGATTGGTAAGAAAAGTTCCTTTAGGGGGGCGGAGCAAGATGGCGGAGGAGTAGGAGACCTGGATTTCGTCTCCTCTCAGGAATTCAGCTGGATAGCGATCAAACCATTCTGAACACCTACAAACCCAACAGGAGATCGAAGAAAAGAATAGCAACAACTCTCTCATCAGAAAAGCGACCACTTTCTGGAAGGTAGGACGTGAGGAGAAGTGAATCTGAGGCGATATTCGGGAGGATAGATGGCGGGGGAGGGGCCTCCGTCAGCCGCTTCTGGCAAGTGATAGAACCACGGAGCACAAAATCGGAACTTTTAAAAGTCTGCTCCGCCGAGGGACGTCACTCTGGTGGCTAAGCGGGGGGTGGAACCCTCCGGGACAGTGTGGTCTCAGGACCCTCGGGGTCACAGAAAGACCGGGGGTGCCTGAGTGTGGCAGAGCTCCCAGGTAACGGAGCAGGGAAGCCGGCTGCAGAGGCGGAGCCCAGGCGCGGGCTCAGCTCGGGGTTGCCATAAACCGTGATTTGCGGCGCAGTCGGGCCACTGCTCCTCCAGCAGGGACCCAACAAGCGGCAGATCGGGGGAGACTCACCTTCCTCCCCCGGGAGGAGCTGCGCAGGAGTGCGCCGCAGGGATCTGCTGGGTTTGGAGACTCCACCCGGGGTCGGGTGCCAGAGATAGAAATGCGCGGTCACAGGCCGGGTGAGCAGGGAGTGCGGCCGGAGAGCGGGGAGACGGGAGTGACTGACGGCTTTTCTCTGGGGGCTCACTGAGGAGTGGGGCCCGAGTTCTCGGCTCCTCCGGGGCAGAGATTGGGAGGCCGCCATTTTCACTCTCCGCCTCCAAAGCTGTACAGAAAGCTCGCAGGGAACAAAAGCTCCAGAGAGCAAACCCGAGCAGATTACTTAGCCGGGAGGGGGCAAGGGCGGGGCAATTCTGCCTCCGGCAGAGACATTTGGAAACCACGGCAACAGGCCCCTCCCCAGAAGATCAGCAAGAACAGCCAGCCAAGTCCAAGTTTACCGATCAATGAGAACGGCAGAACTCCAGCGCTAGGGGAATACTGCACATAGAATTCATGGCTTTTTTACCATGATTCTTTAGTCTTTCAAAGTTAATTTTTTTAACTGTCTTTTTTTCTTTTTTTTTCTTTTTTTTATTTGAATTTTTCTTTTTCACTTTTTCAACCAACATCTTATCAATCCTTTTTTTAAAAAACATTTTTATTTTTCATTTTTAGAGTCATATTCTATCCCTTCATAGTAGTTACCCGTATTTTTGGCATATATATATAAGTTGTTCTCCTGTTAAAATTTTGAGATAGTTTCTTCTAACAGATTAAAATATACCCTAAATCTCTAGTATATGGTTTTTTCTACTCCCCTGCCTGATCACATTCTCTCCTTTTTTTTCTTTTTTCTTTTTTCTCTTTTTTTAAATCCTCTTCTTTCTCTTTTCAAACAACTTATCAAGTCCTTTTATAAAATTTTTTATAACTTCCATCTTTACAGTCATATTCCATCCCTTCATCCTATCAACCCTTATTTTTGTACATATATAAGTTTTTCTTTCTTTAAAATTTTGGGAGGCACTTTCTTCTAACAGACCAAAATACACCCCAAATCTAGTGTGAGGCACTGATCTATATATCAGCCTGATCATATTTGATCACATTCTGGTTTTTTTTTTTTGTTGTTGTTTTGTTTTGTTTCTTTTTGTTTGTTTTTATCTTTTTCTTTTTCTTTTCCTTTTTTCTCTCTTTCTGTTTCTTTTTCCACTGCTTCAGGTCTTTTCTGATTGGTTTAGAGTATATTTTCTGGGGACGTTGTTACTCTGCTAGCATTCTGTTCTCTCATTAATCTATTCTCCTCTGCACAAAATGACAAGACAGAAAAAATCACCTCAACAAAAAGAAAAAGAGGTAGTACTGACTGCCAGGGACCTACTCAATACGGACATTAGTACAATGTCAGATCTAGAGTTCAGAATCATCACTTTAAAGATACTAGCTGGGCTTGAAAAAAATATGGAAGTTATTAGAGAAACCCTTTCTGGAGAAGTAAAAGAACTAAAATCCAACCAAGTAGAAATCAAAAAGGCTATTAATGAGGTGCAATCAAATATGGGGGTGCTAACTGCTAGGATAAATGAGGCAGAAGAGAGAATCAGTGATATAGAAGACAAAATGATGGAAAATAAAGAAGCTGAGAAAAAGAGGGATAAACAACTACTGGATCACGAGGGCAGAATTCAAGAGATAAGCGATACCATAAGATGAAACAACATTAGAATAATTGGGATCCCAGAAGAAGACGAAAGAGAAAGAGGGGCAGAAGGTATATTGGAGCAAATCATAGCAGAGAACTTCCCTAATTCGGGGAAGGAAACAGGCATCAAAATCCAGGAGGCACAGAGAACCCCTCTCAAAATCAATAAAAATAGGTCAACACCCCAACATCTAATAGTAAAACTTACGAGTCTCAGAGACAAAGAGAAAATCCTGAAAGCAGCTCGGGAGAAGAGATCTGTAACCTACAATGGTAGAAACATTAGATTGGCAACAGACCTATCCACAGAGACCTGGCAGGCCAGAAAGGACTGGCAGGATATATTCAGAGCACTAAATGAGAAAAATATGCAGCCAAGAATACTCTATCCAGCTAGGCTGTCATTGAAAATAGAAGGAGAGATAAAAAGCTCCCAGGACAAACAAAAACTAAAGGAATTTGCAAACACGAAACCAGCCCTACAAGAAATCTTGAAAGGGGTCCTCTAAGCAAAGAGAGAGCCTAAAAGCAACATAGACCAGAAAGGAACACAGACAACAACAGTAACAGTCACCTTACAGGCAATACAATGGCACTAAATTCCTATCTTTCAATAGTTACCCTGAATGTAAATGGGCTCAATGCCCCAATCAAAAGACACAGGCTATCAGATTGGATTAAAAAACAAGACCCATCGATATGCTGTCTGCAAGAGACTCATTTTAGACCCAAAGACACCCCCAGATTGAAAGTGAAGGGGTGGAAAACCATTTACCATGCTAATGGACACCAAAAGAAAGCTGGGGTGGCAATCCTTCTATCAGACAAATTAGATTTTAAACCAAAGACTGTAATAAGAGATGGGGAAGGACACTATATCCTACTTAGAGGGTCTATCCAACAAGAAGATCTAACAATTGTAAATATCTATGCCCCTAACATGGGAGCAGCCAATTATATAAGGCAATTAATAACAAAAGCAAAGAAACACATCGACAACAATACAATAATAGTGGGGGACTTTAACACCCCCCTCACTGAAATGGACAGATCATCTAAGCAAAAGATCAACAAGGAAATAAAGACTTTAAATGACACACTGGACCAAATGGACTTCACAGACATATTCAGAACATTCCATCCCAAAGCAACGGAATACACATTCTTCTCTAGTCCGCATGGAACATTCTCCAGAATAGATCACATCCTAGGTCATAAATCAGGTCTCAACTGGTACCAAAAGATTGGGATCATTCCCTGCCTATTTTCAGACCACAATGCTTTGAAACTAGAACTCAATCACAAGAGGAAAGTCAGAAAGAACTCAAATACATGGAGGCTAAAGAGCATCCTACTAAAGAATGAATGGGTCAACCAGGAAATTAAAGGAGAATTTAAAAAATTCTTGGAAACCAATGAAAATGAAAACACAACTGTTCAAAATCTTTGGGATGCAGCAAAGGCAGTCCTAAGAGGAAAGTATATAGCAATACAAGCCTTTCTCAAGAAACAAGAAAGGTCTCAAGTACACAACCTAACCCTACACCTAAAGGAGCTGGAGAAAGAACAGCAAATAAAGCCTAAACCCAGCAGGAGAAGAGAAATCATAAAGATCAGAGCAGAAATCAATGAAATAGAAACCAAAAGAACAGTAGAACAGATCCACGAAACTAGGAGCTGGTTCTTTGAAAGAATTAACAAGATTGATAAACCCCTGGCCAGACTTATCAAAAAGAAAAGAGAAATGACCCAAATCAACAAAATCATGAATGAAAGAGGAGAGATCACAACCAACACCAAAGAAATACAAACAGTCATCAAAAATCTCCCAAAAAACAAAAGCCCAGGGCCAGATGGCTTCCCAGGGGAATTCTACCAAACATTTCAAGAAGAATTAATACCTATTCTTCTGAAACTGTTCCAAAAAATAGAAATGGAAGGAAAACTTCCAAACTCATTTTATGAGGCCACCATTACCTTGATCCCCAAACCAGACAAAGACCCCATCAAAAAGGAGAATTACAGACCAATATCCCTGATGAACATGGATGTAAAAATTCTCACCAAAATACTAGCCAATAGCATCCAACAGTACATTAAAAGGATTATTCACCACGACCAAGTGGGATTTATCCCTGGGCTGCAAGGTTGGTTCAACATCCACAAATCAATCAATGTGATACAATACATTAACAAAAGAAAGAACAAGAATCATATGATCCTCTCAATAGATGCAGAAAAAGCTTTTGACAAAGTACAGCATCCTTTCTTGATCAAAACTCTTCAGAGTATAGGGATCGAGGGTACATACCTCAATATCATAAAAGCCATCTATGAAAAACCTACAGCGAATATCATTCTCAATAGGGAAAAACTAAGAGCTTTCCCCCTAAGGTCAGGAACGCAGCAGGGATGTCCACTATCACCACTGCTATTCAACATAGTATTAGAAGTCCTAGCCACAGCAATCAGACAACAAAAAGAAATAAAAGGCATCCAGATCGGCAAAAAAGAAGTCAAACTCTCACTCTTTGCAGATGATATGATACTTTCTGTGGAAAACCCAAAAGACTCCACCTCAAAACTGCTAGAACTCATACAGGAATTCAGTCAAGTGGCAGGATATAAAATCAATGCACAGAAATCAGTGGCATTCCTATACACCAACAAGACAGAAGAAAGAGAAATTAAGGAGTCGATCCCATTGACAATGGCACCCAAAACCATAAGATACCTAGGAATAAATCCAACCAAAGAGGCAAAGGATCTGTGCTCAGAAAACTATAAAATACTCATGAAAGAAATTGAGGACGACACAAAGAAATGGAAAAACGTTCCATGCTCATGGATTGGAAGAACAAATATTGTGAAGATGTCAATGCTACCTAGAGCAATGTACATATTCAATGCAATCCCCATCAAAATACCATCAACTTTTTTTAAAGAAATGGAACAAATAATTGTAAAATTTGTATGGAACCAGAGAAGACCCTGAATAGCCAGAGGAATGTTGAAAAAGAAAAGCAAAGGTGGTGGTATCACAATTCCGGACTTCGAGCTCTATTACAAAGCTGTCATCATCAAGACAGTATGGTACTGGCACAAAAACCGACACATCAATCAATGGAACAGAATAGAGAGCCCAGAAGTGGACCCTCAACTCTATGGTCAACTAATCTTTGACAAAGGAGGAAAGAAAGTCCAATGGAAAAAAGACAATCTCTTCAATAAATCGGGTTGGGATAATTGGACAGCCACATGCAGAAGAATGAAACTGTACCTTTTCCTTACATCACACACAAAAATAGACTCCAAATGGTTGAAAGACCTCAATGTGAGACAGGAGTCCATCAAAATCCTAAAGGAGAACACAGGCAGCAACCTCTTCGACCTCAGCCGCAGCAACTTCTTCCTAGAAACATCGCCAAAGGCAAGGGAAGGAAGGGCAAAAATGAACTATTCAGACGTCATCAAGATAAAAAGCTTTTGCACAGCAAAAGAAACAGTCAACAAAACCAAAAGACAACCGACAGAATGGGAGAAGATATTTGCAAATGACATAGCAGATAAAGGGCTAGTATCCAAAATCTATAAAGTACTTATCAAACTCAACATCCAAAGAACAAATAATCCAATCAAGAAATGGGCAGAAGACATGAACAGACATTTCTCCAAAGAAGACATCCAAATGGCCAATAGACACATGAAAAGTGCTCAACATTGCTCAGCATCAGGGAAATCCAAATCAAAACCTCAATGACATACCACCTCACACCATTCAGAATGGCTAGAATTAACAAGTCAGGAAACGACAGATGTTAGTGGGGATGTGGAGAAAGGGGAACTCTCCTACACTGTTGGTGGGAATGCAAGCTGGTGCAACCACTCTGGAAAACATTATGGAGGTTCCTCAAAAAGTTGATAAGAGAGCTACCATGCAACCCAGCAATTTCACTACTGGGTATTTACCCCAAAGATACAAATGTAGGGATCTGAAGGGGTATGTACACCCCGATGTTTATAGCAGCAATGTCCACAATAGCCAAACTGTGGAAAGAGCCAAGATGTCCATCGACAGATGAATAGATAAAGAAGAAGTGGTATATATATACAATGGAATATTATGCAGCCATCAAAAGGAATGAGATCTTGCCATTTGCAACAACATGGATGGAACTGCAGGGTGTTATGCTGAGCGAAATAAGTCAAACAGAGAAACACATGTATCATATGACCTCACTGTATGAGGAATTCTTAATCTCAGGAAACAAACTGAGGGTTGCTGGAGTGGTGGGGGTGGTGGGAGGGATGGGGTGGCTGGTTGATAGACATTGGGGAGGGTATGTGCTATGGTGAGTGCTGTGAACTGTGCAAGACTGTTGAATCTCAGATCTGTACCTCTGAAACAAATAATGCAATATATGTTAAAAAAAAAAAAAAGATAGCAGGAGGGGAAGAATGAAGGGGGGGAAATCGGAGGGGGAGACGAACCATGAGAGACAATGGACCCTGAAAAACAAACTGAGGGTTCTAGAGGGGAGGGGAGTGTGAGGATGGGTTAATCTGGTGATGGGTATTAAAGAGGGCATGCATTGCATGGAGCACTGGGTGTTATGCACAAACAATGAATCATGGAGCACCACATCAAAAACTAATGATGTAATGTATGGTGAGTAACATAGCAATAAAAAATTTAAAAAAATAAAAATAAAAAAAAAGCTCTTTGCTCAAGATGACTTAAATATCTAAAGAAGACAACAGAATCTCATGACCCGACTTTTTGAGACTTTAGGTAACCTCATTTTTTGTCACTGACATAGCCCTACAGTCCACAGAAAGCATGTGAACTACACAGAGGGGAACCCTCACTTTCCAAAACTCAAGAAGCAAATAAAGATCTAGTCATGGATTTATTAGAATCTAACAGGAAGTCATTAGCTATAAGCATGGAAGAAAGTATGTCAGCAGCAGAGATTAATTACATTTGCTACACTATGAACAGTCCTATACCAATTATTTGGGAAGCATTTTCCAACTACAACAAAATAGCCTGGTGATAGGTAGGGAAGTTACTCTGTAGTGCAGGCTTTAGGAACATCCAGCAAAGAGCAGAAATTTAAGGAAGGATGGAAAATTCTTAAGGAACTCCATAATGATGGCTCAAGATAAAATAATTACCTTTGTGTTACAATAACTTGTGGAGGAATTTTCCAAAACCAAAAAAGAGTGAAATCGCCAAGAGGAGAACCTACAAATATTTTTTTTTAATTGCAAAAAGAAAAATAGGAGAGAAATCATGATAAAAAGGATAATTCCCAGGATTGAATTTAATAGCTTACCAAATTTACTGAATTTACTAATATGGCTTTACTTTTCTAGTAAGAATGAGAATCACCTGCAATTACAAATTAAATCTCAATATAGAGACATCACAACATTTAAAAAAGAGAACACGTGATATGTATAAAGATGAGAAGTCCATGTGCCTCAGTGTTTAAGTGCTAATTTGATTTGGGAAATTTTATGCACTTACTAATTACCCCCTTTCTCCTTGTTAATTGGTTCCCTACCCCCATCAGCACTTCCCAAGAGAGGAGTAAAATCAATTTCTTTAGCACTATTTTTAGAATTGTTAACACCTCCTATGAAGTTATATATTGTCCTTCACAAATAGGAGCAATTGGAGGAAGGTATAACTTTGGCACTCTTTCGGTGGTGGAAAAGAATCCCTGGGTTAAGGCAAATAATATTTTATCAGATTTCAGGCATGGTTTTGGATTCTGTCAAACCTAACTGTTAAGCTTACTACATAAAAAATCTAAAATAGCAGAAGAGGGAAAAAATATTAACAAATTATCTGAAAAGAGATAAGAAAGCTGAACTCAGAGTTATATAGAAGTAATTCCAAAGATTATATTTTTACCACTTTAAAGGCTGGTAAAATCTTTAAAAACTACTACAGATGATGTCAGCAACATGGCAGAATAAGAATTTTATATTGTCATCTTGCCACAGTGCACCAGTTTTAACAAACACCCTGGATGTATCTTTGTGGGACTTCAGCAGAGAAGTTCCAACACATCATTGGAGCTAAAAGTCACAGAACAGACTCACTTCAGAAGGAAAAAGGAACAATTTCACTTTACCTATAGTCACTTTTCCTCCAAAGTGGCACAGCTTGATGCCAAGAAAGACCCCCTCAGTCCTCAATCCCTCCCATGGTGAATATGAGAGGATAGTGAGTGCCCAGCTTTCCTAGTTGTGTGGGACACTACCTAAGTGACCCACCTCTTTCTTGTCCTACCCAGCATTCTGAGAGGATCAGCATGGTTGAGTGGCTAGGAAACACTGGGATCAGGGAAGAGTGGAAAAGACTTAGAGCAATCAGAGTTTGTAGCACAACAGAGTCATGTATCCCACTACTGTTTTGTAGACTCCATCAAGAAGCCGGCCCATGAGCCACTGGGGATGCTTTACTTGTGGACCCCCCAAGTGGCCTGTGGGTACCCCCAGTGCTCTGCACCACACCTCACCTCCCTCCCAAGGCCCGTGGCCATTTCCCTGAATGCACTGTTGCAGACTGTGAATGTGATCCTTTGTAGATAGCTAGGGAGCATGAATAGAAAGCCAGCCTGACTGCAGGATTGGGAGTAGTCTCACAAACTTGAGTATTTCAAGGCATTGCTTTAGGAAAAACAAATGGGAGGGTCTCAGCATTCAGCTTGTGTTTCCAAGAGAAGGCATGGAAACTTAACAGCCCACCCCCCAACCCCAGGAAGGAACAAGAGAAGTAGAGCAAAAAACCTTGTGGAGAGCCTGGATGGTGTAGTCAGTTAAGTTGGCATGATCTCAGGCTCCTGAGATTGAGCCCCACATAGGACTCCATGCTCTGTTCCTCCCACCCCCCCCACGCTCTCTCTAAAAAATAAATAAATCTTAAAAATAAAAATCTCTTGTGTTTACATTTGACCCAGTCAGACAGGATAATTTCCCTAGCTTAAGCTCCATATAAGGTAACATATTCACAGGTTCCAGGGATTTGGACATGGACATTATTTGGGGTCCATTATTTTACTTACCACCAAAAACAAATTGCTAAAGGAATTGAAATATTACACTAAGAAATATTCATTTAATGCAAAAGAAGACAGTAAAGGAGGAATTAAGGAAATAAAAAGATGAAGCATATAGAAAACAAAAACCAAAATGGCAGTCTAACTATATCAATAATAATGTTAAATGTGAATGAATTAAACAATCTCATCAAAAGCAGAGAATGTTGGGTTGAATTTTTTAAAATGCACAGAATATATGCTATCTACAGCAAGCACACTTTATTTTTTATTTTCTTTTATTATTTAAATCTCATGTAGTTAACATACAGTGCGATATTGGTTTCTGGAGTAGAATTCAGTGATTCATCAGTTACATACAACACCCAGTGGTCATCATAACAAGTGCCCTTCTTAATACCCATCACCCATCTAGCCCATCCCCCACCAACCTACCTCCATCAACCCTCAGTTTGTACACTATCGCTAAGAATCTCTTATGGCTATTTCTCTTCTCTTTTTCTTCTTTTCCCCCTTCCCCTATGTTCATCTGTTTTCTTTCTTAAATTCCACATATGAGTGTGATCATATGGTATTTGTCTTTCTCTGACTGACTTATTTCGCTTAGCATAAAACACTCTAGCTCCATTCATGTTGTTGCAAATGGCAAGATTTCATTCTTTCTGATGGCTGAATAATATTCCATTTTATACACACACACACACATACTACATCTTTATTCATTCATCAGTTGATGGACATTTGGGAGCAAGCACACTTTAGATTTTAAAATACAAATAAATTAATTCTTTAAAGCAACTCTTTAAAGACATAACAGACATCTAAAGAACAATTCACTCAAAACAGCACAATTCACATACTTCTTAAGTGCACATGGAACATTCTATAAGATTGATATGAATCTATGCCATAAAATAAGCTTCAGTGAATTTAAAAGGACTGTAATCATATAAAGTATGTTCTTCAACCAGAATGGAACAAAATTAGAAATCAAAACAAGGAAATTTGGGCATTTCAAAAATGTGTGGAAATTAAAACAAGCCTAAATAACTAATGGGTCAAAGAAGAAAACAAAAGGGAAATTAGAAAAAAATTTAAATGAATTAAAATGAAACACAACATACCAAATTTATGAGATGCAACTCAAGCAGTTTTCTGAGGGAAATATATAGTTGAAAACACCTATATTACAAATAGAAGAAAGATCTCATTCAATAACAATAAACTTCCATCTTATGAACTAGAAAAAGAAAGGAAAACTAAACCTAAAGCAATGAAAAGGAAGGAAATAACAAAGATTAGAGCAGAAATAAAGAAAATTGAAATGAAATAAAATAGAAAAACAATTTAGACTGAAACAAGAAATTAGTTTTTTGAAAAGATCAACAAAATTGACAAGCTTTACAAAAACTGACCAGGAGAAAAAAAAAAGAAGAGAAGAAGAAGAAGAAGAAGAAGAAGAAGAAGAAGAAGAAGAAGAAG